>NC_136421.1:195072245-195374745 GCF_052625555.1 Lactuca saligna
GATCCATGATGTAAGTAGCAAAAGGAAGTTCCATGGAAAATCAAAGGGGCACTCAAAGCGTCACAAACCCGAACAAGAACTTGTGGTTGTCTATGTTGCAATTACCAACACTCCTACCCCATCTAAGTCATACACTAGGACTCTACCCCATTGTACCGAATGCAATTTCCACCATGTTGGAAATTACAGGGAGATAATCTAAAAAATTGTAAACTGAGAGGTTATATCTCGCGATACTGTAGAAAGACCCCTACAACATTAACCACTGTGGAAGGAGGTAGTCATAACGCCTTCGAATGCAATCAACCAGTACATTTTAGGAAAGACTGCCCAAAACAGAAGAATTAAGGTGGCAATGGAAGAGAATTTATGATCACTACTAGAGATGCTCATCAGGAACCAACTATGGCTACTAGTACATTTCCTATCAACAATATTTAGGCTCCAATATCATTTGATAGTGGTGTTAATAGAAGCTTTATCCCCCAAAAGTCTAGAAATACAATAAAACCTAAATTCCGCAAACTTAATAAAACTTACATAGTAGTGATGCCAAGCATCCAAATAAGAAAACACCTTAGAAATACTCACCAATTTCCTCACACCCTGAATAAAGTTGATAACGTCTATTTTATATATAAATTTATGGCATTTTCTTATTATTATATACTAAGTTTTTATGTTATTTAGAAGTAAGAGGTACGTATAATGTTTAAATATACATTTTACATATAAAAGTATTTTGCTAGAGCAGAAACGATGTGTAAAGACAGAAATTGGAATTTAATTGCAAAAAGTGGAAGAGATGCTAAAGAGGCCCATTACGCTCAACGTAATGGGTGTACACCCAGCATACGCTGAGTTCAACGAGTACATCCAGCGTAACTTCAGAGTACGCCCAGTGTACTGGGCTAGGTGTTCGGATCCAGATCGCGATTATTTTCTTAGTACACCCCGTTTAAATCGACTTACACCCATCTTAGGTAAGTCGATTCCAAAACTTATAAATTGCAATTTTCTGTTAACCAGAATAGAGAACTCGATTTTATTTGATCTGTGGTCGACATGTAACCTTCGTTCTACCGTTTTTAGAGTCTAGAAGGCGGCAGGAATGTTATTAAGCTGACAAGAGCGAAGATCTGAGGGATTAGAGAGTGGATTTATATCATAGATCATGTGGTTTGCTGTTCTGACCATGATTATCACTCCACTGTGATTCCATCATGTGCTACTTTCTAATTTGGGTGTTAAAACATTTTACTTTATGTTTATTATTGAATGAATCTTTGATTTTATGGATTAATTGCTAATTGGATTGTTTATTCTTATTTAATTTTGTCGAGTTTGATTGAAAGATCCATATGTGTTAAAGATTGTTACTTTATTCCCTATTGTTGAATTAATAGAGTTAAGATTACTATTTTGACTGTGTTAATTTGAATCATAGTTATCCATGACCATTAGTGATTATGACTACAACTGGCCCAAAACCTAGGGTTAGGAAATAAAGTGGTGAAATTTAATGTGTGTGCATTAGTAGATGACCATTCTATGCATGATTTAACTCCTATGACCATTAGGGTTAAAGAAGATCAAATCTTGCTTAATACATACTAAATACTTAATTGCATGATTTTTGTTCACTTGATCAATGAATTAATAGTTATGTTGAAATCAAAGGATTCATAGTCATGATCATGAAGCTAGTCATATTACGAATTGGTGAATAATGAATAAATATCCATTGTATCAATAGTTAGCCATTATTATGAGATGTAATTTATCTAAATCAAAGTACCTAAAAAGATTTGTCTTCGTTCAGTTTATCGATATTTGCAGTTTAATAGGATATTTGAGATTTAATTTAATAAAACCCTTATTGATTGCTCTTGTCTGATTTGTGTAATATATAATCAAGAATTCCAAATTAATTCACCATCTTTCCCCTTGCGTTTGACACATGGCTTTACCACAACTATACTACTGCACGATTAGGTACACTGCCTAGTTCGTTTATTAGTCCGGTTGAGATAAAATCATTTTTGTGAATTTAAAACTTGAGGAATTAAAATATATATAAAAGGATACATCAAGTTTTTGGCACCGTTGCCGGGGAATGATTTTCGTTTAATTTGGCTTGTTTGATTATCGTTATTTGTTTTTAGTTTTATTTTACTTAGTTTTATTTTCTTTGATAACGTGTCACTTGTCGAAGGGTTTTTGTTGTTGTTTAAGTGTATAATTTAATTATTCAAAAGTGCCCAAATGGAATTTGATAGAAAAATGAAATAACATGCACAAATAAAAAAAAATCATTAAGAAATTACTTCCAACGTAGGTGATGGTATGGCTTGCGTACAGAATCGACGATTGCGACTACAACTTCTCGGCATAGCAAGTACGCCCATCGTAAATTTGGAGAATACACCGTGTTCATCAAGCAATAGAGATTCTGGTACTGACCCACATCAAGTACACCCCGCGTACTTAGGACGTACGCTCAGCGTAAATCATCGACACACGTTATATCGTACCTTGTTATTTCTTTCCTCTTTCACTTCTTTTCCAAAACCCGCTGTAACGTCTTGTACTCAACAAAATCTTCAATTTTTTCTTCTTTCTTTGCTAAATTCTACATTAAGGTATGATTGTCATTAACCCTTTTTGCTTAAATTTATGTTTAATTTCATGTAATTTGTTGCATTGTGAGAAATTAGAAATCTAGGGTTCATACCAATTTTGATTTGGGGTCGATTTTTCATTCAATTGGTGCTAGTTAATACTCAAATGGACCGATCAAGACCCTTAGAACTAAACCTTGGGAGTGCTTTTGGCTTGGACTTGGACTAGAACATCATAGACTGCGTAGTGTGATCATACGCTTATCATATACAGGACGTACGCCCAACGTACGACCATCAACTCGAATTTTTTCTGTTTTAATCTGTTTAATGTTGTGTTTTTGGTGGTGGTTGTTTTGTGCTTAATTTATGAAGGTCACGAATAGAGGAAATAAAAGAAGAAACCAAACTCCCGAGAAAATAACTGATCACCTCTTTTTGCAATTCCCACAATCATTGAACAAAGGAACTTATGCTAGATATCAAGAAAAACTTAGTTTACTACTCACTAAAGATATAAATATCGTGCCATCATTGGCTTGGGTATTGGCATCCTAAGATGGACTTGATGAACTAATCCGGAAGTTTTTTTGCAATACATACACTTGGACACAAGTAGTTTGTCTTTGTTTGTATGCCGCGGTTGGGACAAATTGTTCAGGATATAATAACCTGTTTACCGAGAATTTTTGCTGGAGTTTTATTCTACAGTTTCCTTTGATCCTAGGAAGACCCCTGATGATAGCACAACCTTTTCCTTTCGACTTGGTGGAGTGGCTAGGGAGTGTAGTATGATTAAGCTTGTCGTGCAAGTGGAGATTCATACTTTGGATGAGACGAGGAGTATCCACTTCCCGACAATCCTTGCTGATTTTGTTATGAGATGGCCTGTTGACTACAATGAAAATTGTAACAGCCCGGATCTCTAGGTATCTTTAATTTCATATTTTTGGTATTTTGTGAGGGGACTTGGCGAGTTGGAGGTCTAACTCGCCGAGTCGGGTCGCGGTTTTGGACGAAGGTTCGCGTCTGGACTCGGCGAGTCCAAGGGATGGACTCGACGAGTCCGCACTGTTTAATGAAACCCTAATTTTCGGTCCTAAGCCCTATTTAAAGGACCTTATGGCCCTTCATTGCGGCCACCTTGAGCCTTGAGTGCACCAAAGCAGCTGAGAGTCCTTGTGAGTGAGATAAGAGGCTATTTGTTCACCAATTTGTGTGTTGTTGCAAGAAATGAAGGAGAAGATCAAGTTAGAAGAGTTGGGGAGCTTGGATCTGCTTCTATTTCATCAAGGGAAACTTCTTGAGGTAACTTTCAAAGCTAATCTTCGTGTTTTGGTTGATATATCAAATCTAGGGTTTCTTCTTGCCTTATTTGACTTGAATTTGAAGTGTGAAAGGTCCTATGGAGATATGGAACCTAGATCTGGACCTTAGCAGGTCCAGAAGGCCCCAAATGATATGCTTTATGCCCATTCTTTTGAGTTGGAAACTAGGGTTGCCATATTAGAGGTTATTTCCCCAAAAAGAGCCTTGTAAGTGTTGCATGGCAGCCAAGACTGAGACTTTACGTGATAAATGAGCTTGGGAAGGCCAGATCTATGTGTGTATGGAACGGATCTGACCGTAGAAGCAAGTTTTAGCTGATGCATGGCATGGCCTTGCCGAGTCTGAAGAACAGACTCGACGAGTAGCTTGAAGATTATCCTTAAAACCACCCAGTGAGTAGTCCTGCCGAGTTATGGGTGACTCAGTGAGTCACAGAGAGTTAGAGAGGGATTGACAGGTGGACCGAGTCGAGTTGGGACTTGCCGAGTTGTCCTTGCGACTCGGCGAGTTGAGTCGTGGTGGCCCCGTGATTCATGACTAGGTGGAACTCGTCGACTCAGGGGAGTACTCGACGTGTCAAGGGGAAATCCTTGCGAGTTGGTGAAAACGCGTATACTCGCCGAGTCGCTCTAGTGCACTCGCCGAGTCCGGTCAAATTGCAGTATGGACTTGTTAAGGATGGTCAACCTTAGTGGTACAAGTATTAATTATAGATATATGATGTTATAGGAGGACTATAGCTCGGGGGTTCGAGCATGAGTGATTTCCAGGGTTCACGAGTTATCGAGATATACGAGGTGAGTCTTCTCACTATACTGCGCCTGGAAGGGTTGACTGTGTGACCGGAAGGTCGGATATGCTATGAGATATATGTGTTATGTGTGATAAGTTATTCGTTATATGTGCCATGTATGATATGCTTGATATGGGCTGGAAGGCATTATATTATGGGACGGAAGGCGAATATGTTATGGGCCGGAAGGCGTTGTAAAATGGACCGTAAAGTTGATGTGGGTCGGACCAGAAGGTTTACCCAGTCGGGACGGAAGTCCCCTGAGACACATGGACCGAAAGGTCAGGGCCTGGAAAGGCGTATGTGCGTAGGTTGTATTTGGGGAACTCACTAAGCATTTATGCTTACAGTTGTTGTGTTATGTGTTTCAGGTACTAGCAAGGACCGTAGGAAGGCACCGGCGTGATCGTACACACACTCAGGGAATACTATTTTGTGATCTTTGTTATGTAATCGGTCGTGACAATATTGTTTACATTGGAACTTAAATTATTACCCGATGTTTTGATGATTGTAAAAATGAAAAAAAGTTGGTTTAAAATTTACGTCGTTACAAGTTGGTATCAGAGCCAGGTTTGAGGGATTCAGGTACACCTTCGGGCGTAACTGAACTCAAACTGGGGATTTGAGAAAATTTTAATAAAACAATAAAATTTGATAAGTTATTTTGAAACAACCAAAGAAGAAGGAGTGTGTACGGTCAGCCAACGCCCGGACGGTAAAATCCCCAAAATACTCTTACAATATGTGTTATGAGATATGATATGATATGATACGCATGCTAGTAGACTAGGTATACATATTAGGACTAGAGTGGCCTGATTTTGTGATGCCTTAGTCTAGGGAAACCTGCTTCTATGAGGTGCTTTGAGAGCGAGTGGGTAACTAGTGCATGGCAAGAATAGAGTACTCAGGATTCGGGGTTTGGGGAGGAGGACTTGGGGTGAATACTGACGTGGTGTAGTTGGTAGTATTAGGCCTGTACTACTAAAGACACCAGGTCAGTGGGCATCCCAAGTAAGAATCCCTGGGTATCGGAGACTAAGTAGGACTGCATTATCGAGTGCGATTATACCCGATAGAGTCTCTGATATTTTTATGATGTATTTCAGAGACATCATGGTTGGACCACGCCACAGACCTGGTACGTGTAGTGTGACTGACGAGGAGCTTCGTCAAATGATTCATGAGGAGGTAGCTGCAGCGATCCGGGCTGAGATTCCGGAGATGTTTGGGTCTATTAAGACCACGCTGATTGAGACATTTGATGAGCGGTACGCCGTGTTGACTGAGGCCGCATCCGCTGCAGCTACCGCAACTGTGGCCGCTGCTAGACCACAGGGAGGTGACTCATTGCTGTTCCGGGAGTTCAGCAACACGAAGCCACCTGAGTTTGACGGGACGTAGGATCCGATCGCTGCGATGTGATGGATTGCTGGTATCGAGGGGTGCTAATACACTTGTTCATGTCCGGAGCATCTGAGGGTACAGTTCACCTTGAACCAGCTCTGTCTGGGAGCAAAGGATTGGTGGAACTTCGTGACGGCGAACTTCAATCTAGCAGAGGTTTCAGCTGTGACTTGGGAGAGGTTTACTGCTATGTTTAGAGATGAGTACGTTCCCCAGGTGGAGAGGGAACGGTTGGTTCAGGAGTTCTTGACCCTCAAGTAGGGTAATGATTCTGTCACGGTGATCACACGGAAGTTTCATGAGAGGGCGATGTTCTGCCCCGAGCATCAGACTTTCATGAGTCGGTATTTGGGAGTGCTGAGGAGGGATATCCGGGAGTTCGTATCGAACTCATCATATCAGACTTTTGCTGAGCTTCAGGCGAATGCCAGGAAGCATGAGATCGATTTGGAGATCCATGCCAGGGAGGAGGCTGAGTCTCAACGGGTGGATCGGCGGCCGGCTCAGTCTCAGCCGGTAGCCAAGTGGACCAAGTCCGCCGATTTGAGATCCGGAGGTCAGAAGGGCCGCACTTGCGGAAAGTGCGGCAAGGGTCACGAGGGGGCATGTCGATCGGGTGCTTGCTACAAGTGTGGCAAGGAGGGGAACATTGCCAGGGATTGCCCCAAGGGATTCATGGTTTGCTTTCATTGCAGCCAGACCGGCCATCGGAAGGCCGAGTGCCCCCATCTTCGCTAGGGATCTACGCCTGCTACCAGGGTTACCGAGATTCGGCCAGTGAAGGCCGAGGCTCCGAAGGCTCGTGGGAGAGATTTCCAGTTGACTGCAGAGGAGGTTCGCGCGGCGCATGATGTCGTAGCCGGTATGTATTCTTTCATGTATTTACCTTTATACTAAGATATTGTGCTTATATTATGATATGCGTAGGTGCTTTTGTTGTGAATTCTGTGCTTGCTTTGGTATTATTTGACTCGGGTGCGAGTCGGTCTTTTGTATCGTTGGCCTTTAGCTAGCACATCGGTATTGATCGGGAGATGATGAGTCGACCCCTGCGAGTTTCTATAGCAAATGAGAAAGCGGTATACGCCACTGAGGTGATTCGAGGATGCGTGCTCGAGATTTTTGGGGTCGAGTTCCCTATAGACTTGGTTCCTATAGCTATGGGGGATGTCTGCGTTATCGTGGGTATGGACTGGTTGAGTAAGTTTGGAGCAGTCATTGACTGCGAGAGACAGCTGGTGACGATTCGAGACCCTAGTGGGGGAGTGCTTACGGTTTATGGTGAAGGGACCCGGTGTGGGTCGGCGTTTTGTTCGGCTGCCAGGGCAAGGCAGAGTTTGCAGCAGGGCTGTAATGGATTCATAGCCTACGTGATGGATACTCGAGTGGCTGCGGGGAGGCCCAATTCGATTGATGACGTTCCTGTTGTATGCGAGTTTTCGGATGTGTTCCCCTGAAGAGTTACCGGGTGTACCTCCAGAGAGGCAAGTGGAGTTTCGTATCGATTTGGTTCCGGGAGCGGCGCCCATCACCAAGGCGCCTTATCATCTCGCTCCACCGGAAATGCAGGAGTTATCCTCGCAACTTTAGGAGCTGTTGGGAAAGGGGTTCATTCGACCGAGTAGCTCACCTTGGGGAGCGCCGATTTTGTTCGTCAAGAAAAAGGATGGTTCACACTGGATGTGTATCGATTACCAGGAGTTGAACAAGTTGACGGTTAAGAACTAGTATCCGTTACCTAGGATCGACGATCTGTTCGATCAGTTGCAGGGGGTATCTTGGTTCTCCAAGATAGACTTGAGGTCGGGGTATCATCAGATGAGGGTTCGAGAGGAAGACATCCAGAAGACTGCTTTCAGAACTCGTTATGGACATTATGAGTTTGTGGTGATGCCTTTTGGGCTCACCAATGCCCCAGCTGCGTTCATGGATCTTATGAACCGGGTGTGCCGGCCGATGCTGGATCGGTCGGTGATCGTATTCATCTTTGATATTTTGGTGTATTCAAGGTCCAGTGATCAACATGAGGAACACTTGAGGGAGATTCTTGGGGTTTTGAGATTGGAGAGACTGTATGCCAAGTTCTCCAAGTGTGATTTCTGGTTAAGAGAGGTCCAGTTCCTCGGGCATCTTGTTAACCAGAAAGGGATATTGGTCGACCCGGCCAACATTGAGGCGGTGTTGAGGTGGGAGGTGCCGAGATCACCCACCGAGATCATGGGTTTTCTGGGTTTGGCTGGATATTATCGCAGGTTTATCAAGGACTTCTCCAAGATCGTCGTGCCAGTTACTAGGATGACCCGGAAGGGTGTTACGTTTTCATGGGGACCGGAGCAGCAGTCCTCATTCGAGACGCTTCGTCAGAAATTGTGCGAGGCTCCGGTGCTTGCACTCCCGGAAGGGATGGAGGATTTTGTGGTGTACTGTGATGCCTCTATATCGGGTTTGGGGGCGGTGATTATGCAGAGGGGTCATGTGATATGTCACACCCCGAAAACCGAAGGCGGAAACATTTCCGGGGTTGACTCCACGTTGAGTATCAAATCCAATGCAAATAGTAAGTAAAGTAATACAACCATTACGTTACATAAGAAAAGTTTTACAGTTGTTTCAAAAGTAAAGTTTGTACAGTTGTGATACATAGTATATATAAACAAAATGAAACGGGTCTTCATGTACTCCGTCTTCTGATCAAAAAGGGATCTTCGGGTACCTGTTCTAACGCTGACCTGAGAACACAAGCGGTTTAAAAATCACCATAACGCTGGTGAGTTCATAAGCGGTTTTTGTTTGTGAAAATGTTTCAAGTTTCCTTTCTGTTTCTGAAATGTTATGTATACCAAGAAAATCCCATATTTTATAAAAAGTTGGTTATTGTTTCACAAATGTAAAGTATAGTAAGTTTGTACACTGGAAACATGTCTACTCATGTGAAAATGTATAGTTTGGTTATCCGACTTGTTAAACTGTTCTGTTTACTTATCATGTATTCCCAGGAAAGTCCCATACTTTCCTTATTGTATATTACCAATTGTAAAAAGATGTAATGTTATCCAGTTTGTTACTCTTTCTAGTTATGTAAGTGTTACCCAGGAAAGCCCCATGCTTTCCTGCTTGTTGGTTTTCAATGTGAACGATGTAAAAGATGTAAACGTGGTTAGATTCCATGTTTTCCCCCAGGAAAGTCCCATACTTTCCTGAATGTTAATTACCGTACGTGAAAGATGTAAAAGATGTAAAAGAAGTATACAGTGATTCATTATTACTATAAGTAAATCTCTGTTATCCTAATTGCGAGTTCCATAACCATACGATAGACTGAAACCTGTGGCAATAAGTAGTCCACATGTGGCAATAAGTAGTCCACATACTTATGACTTTTGTCACCCTTGAACCATTTCGGTTCGGCTGTAGCTAGCAGCCAGGTGTGGGGTAGTCAGCCCCATATAGATTTATACACTCAAGTCACGCTCTCTAAATACCAGAGATTCTGGTTACGGGTGTAGTCCTCCACTCGCGTATCTCTGTGGAGTGTTCGCCGAGGACGTGTCTCCAATCATACAGGATTAACAAATTTACTAGTAATAATATGATAGTCCTCCACTCGCGTATATGTGTGGAGTGTTACCGAGGACAAAACAGTGTACAGGTATTACATTCAAATGTATAATGTCATGCTTTTAACTGATAAAATGTGGAAAGCCATTTGTGAAATATATGTAAAACATAACAGTTTAAAGACCTATTTCACAAATATATGTTACGTGTTCTGCATGTTCAAATGGTTATCATTTGTGGTAATCAGTAATAAAAGCATATGGAATATGAATCACACATTTGAAAACATGTTTTGAGTACAAGAATTCCCTTGTACTTTGCTTGTGTTCCCCCCTGAAAACAGTGAAAACAGTGAAAAAGGATAGGGGTATGAACTCACCGGACTCGGAAATGTGTCGGTTTTGGATACTAGACGTTGGTTCGTGGTTTGATTACTCGTGATGTCCCTATGTAAAATGAAATAATGTCCATATATATACAATTAGGGATACATTCACTAATCATATGGAACATTACACCCCCAACGAGGTTAAACACCTCAAAACGAGCGTTTGGAGTGACCCAGGTGACATCTTCGGATGTGTAATGGCACTAGGGACTTAGGACTTGAGTTTACTCCCCAAGAGTAAACATTTTAAGGAGTATACAGCCACATAACACACCCATACATGAGTTTACGGCCGTAAACTCATGTTGGTGTGATTTTGAGTGTTTAATAGCTTAAATGGACATGAGGATTATTGGAATGGATTTCTAAAATGCCTTGGAATGGATTGAATGAAATTATATCACTTAAAAGGGAGTTTACGGCCACACTCTTGGAGTTTACGGCCGTAAACTCACCCATGGCCAAGAAAAATTGTTTTAATCTACAAAGGAAAATCATATGTGATTCTAGTTAATTTTCCAAGCCTTGTTATGAATTTAGAACACCATTAAACATACTTTTAGGAGTTTACAGCCTAGAGGCATGTTCTATGGCCATAAACTCTCCTTATACTCATGAAAAGTTAGTTTCTGATGCTTAAAACAATCACATGTGACTCTAGAAATTTATGCAATCCATTTGAGTGAATTTGATGCATCATTTAACAAGGATTTATGAGTTTACGGCCAAGGGTATGTTCCTAGTCCGTAAACTCCTATAAGTGGCATTTTTGATGTGTTACAAACCCTTAAACTATTTTTAGATGCATCTAGATTTTACCACAAGGCCATTGGTTGAGTTTCAATGCATTTGGACATGTTTAAAGGCATTAAATCCCCATTTTAGAGGAGTTTACGGCCCAAGAAGGAGCCTTGGCCGTAAACTCTCTTTTTTCCTATATAATTCATGTTTAATGTGTTTTAAGTCCCAATTAGCAAGCCTTAAGGTCATATCTAAGTCCCAACTATGATTTGGAAGGGTAATTTGGCTCAAAAACCCCATTTTGAGGAGTTTACGGTCCAAGCTTGATCCTTGGCCGTAAAATCATGTTCTTGGTCCCAAAACATAATTTAAACATCAATTTGAAGGCAAAAGAGGTTGAATAACAAGTTAGGGGTGTTACCTCTTTGATTGGAAGCCTTAAATCTTTGTTTTGGACCCTTGATTATGGATGAGGAGAGAGGTTGGGAGATTTTTATGAGAAAATGGCCAAAGGCTTCAAATGGAGTCCTAAAACACTTTATATAGTGTCTAAGTTTTGGACACGGTGGAATGCTACCCGATACCAGCGTTAGACGAGGCTTTTGGTCGTACCCGATTAGGTTGCCGTAACCCGATATGGTAATTTCTAGAAATATTCCGATCACTAAAGTTGGGTGTTAAAACGATTTCTAAATGTATTAAGACACCCATTAAGTCATTTTAAATATGTACCGGTTGATACTTAATTAAACGGAAGATCGGAAATCGAATTTGGAAACGACGTTTGGTTGCGTGAATTGTACTACGAAAGAGTTACAAGAGATGATACCGAAATTTTGGGTTGTTACATTACCCCCCCCCCCCCCCCGTTAAAGGGAATTTCATCCCGAAATTCAAAGTTTAAAACACAAGACAAGATACAAATCATGGATCTGGAAAGAGTTGTGGATACTTCTGTTTCATTGAATCTTCCCGTTCCTAAGTGAATTCCGGTCCCCGCTTGGCATTCCAGCGAACCTTCACTAACAGGATGCGACTTTGTTTTGTAAGTTTGACTTCTCGATCCATGATTTTGATCGGTTCCTCCACGAAGTTGAGGTTTTCATTGATCTCGATCTCGTCTATAGGAATCGTTAGGGTTTCATTGGATAGGCACTTTTTGAGATTTGAAACATGGAAGACAGGATGAATGTTACTGAGTTCATGAGGTAAACTAAGTTTATAGGTAACTGGACCGATCCTGGAGAGGATCTTGAAGGGTCCAATGTACCTTGGATTAAGTTTCCCACGCTTACCAAAGCGTACAGTGCCTTTCCAGGGCGAGACCTTCAACAGTACACGATCTCCAACCTGGAATTCTAGTGGTTTCCGACGATTATCAGCGTAACTCATTTGGCGATCTCGTGAGGCTTTCAGTTGGTTACGGATTTGAACGATCTTTTCGGTGGTTTCGCGGATGATTTAAGGACCAGTGAGAGCACTGTCGGGGACTCGACTCCTGGCTAACTGTGTATCCCCCACCTCGGCCCAGCACAGAGGGGATCTGCACTTACGACCGTATAGGGCCTCAAACGGAGCAGCCCTAATGCTGGTGTGGTAACTGTTGTTGTATGAGAATTCGATCAAAGATAGATGTGTGTCCGACGACTTTCCAAAGTCAATGACACATGCCCTAAGCATGTCTTCCAGGGTTTGGATTGTTCTCTCACTCTGTCCATCGGTCTGAGGATGATACGCCGTGCTCATATCTAGTTTGGTTCCAAGGGCTTTCTGAAGGGACTGCCAGAATCTGGAGGTAAACCTGCTATCTCGATCAGAGATAATGGATACAGGTACACCATGTAGACGTACTACCTCCTGGATGTAGATTCGCGCGAGTCTTTCCATCTTGTATGATTCTTTGATCGGAATGAAGTGAGCGGATTTTTTCAAACGATCGACAATTACCCAAATGGTATCGTACCCACTAGAACACTTGGGCAGTTTGGTGATGAAGTCCATGGTAATCATCTCCCATTTCCACTCAGGGATATCGGGCTATTGGAGCAGACCTGAGGGTTTCTAATGTTCAACTTTGACTTTGGCGCAAGTCAAACACTTGCCCACGAATGTAGCTATCTCAGCTTTCATGTATGGCCACCAGTATTGCTTCTTAAGACCCAGGTACATCTTTTCAGAACCTGGGTGAACAGATTATTTGGTTCTGTGCGCTTCCTCCATGACTATTTCCCTGAATCCTCCGGACATGGGAATCCAGATTCGATCCATGAAACAGTGAACTCTGTCACCTCTGATCTCAAGTTTCTTTTCCATTCCTCTCAAGGCTTCATTTGACATGTTCTCGGGTTTGAGAGCTTCTAACTGGGCTTCTCGGATTTGCATGGGTAGGTTGGAATGGATGGTCATCGTCTGGTTCTTCACTATGTGGCCTGCACTATCCTTTCGGCTAAGGGCATCTGCTACCACATTGGCCTTGACGGGGTGGTAACGGATTTCACACTCATAATCATTGAGTAGTTCTACCCATCGTCGTTGCCTCATGTTTAAGTCTTTCTGATTGAAGATGTGATGCAGGCTTTTGTGATCAGTGAAGATCGTGTACATGGTTCCGTAGAGATAATGTCTCCACATCTTCAATGCAAAGACTACGGCTCCTAGTTCCAAGTCATGTGTGGTATAGTTGACCTCGTGTGCTTTCAGCTATCTTGAGGCATACGCAATCACCTCTCCTCTTTGCATAAGTACACTGCCTAAACCTTGATTAGACGCATCGCAATAGACAACGAAGTCCTCTGTCCCTTCGGGCAAGGATAGAACAGGCGCGCTGCATAAGGCTCTCTTCAACGTTTGAAATGCAGTTTCTTGTTTATCATTCCAACAAAAGGGTACACCTTTCTGTGTTAGAGTGGTAAAAGGTTTGGTGATTTTGGAAAAGTTCTAAATGAATCTTCGATAGTAGCCGGTGAGACCCAAGAATTGATGAATTTCTGTGGGTGTCTTCGGTGCCGACCAATTCTCTATCTCTTTAATCTTGGAAGGATCTACGTGAATACCCTCCTCGCTTACTACGTGATCGAGTAAAGTTACCTTCCGTATCCAGAATTCACATTTGGAGAATTTCGCGTATAGTTTTTCGAATCTATGGGTCTCCAACACTAACCTCAAGTGTTGCTTGTGGTCTTCTTCGCTTCGGGAGTAGACGAGGATGTCGTCAATGAATACGATGATGAACTTGTCTAAGAAGGGACGGCACACCCGGTTCATCAGATCCATGAACACCGCCAGTGCATTGGTTAGACCGAAGGGCATCACTACGAACTCGTAGTGTCCATACCGAGTCCTAAAAGCTGTTTTGGAAACATCATTTTCCTGGACTCGTAACTGATGGTACCCTGCCCGAAGGTCTATCTTTGAGAAATAGTTGGCTCCCTGGAGTTGATCGAAGAGGTCATCTATTCGTGGAAGAGGGTATCGGTTCTTAACGGTCAAGTTTTTCAGCTCACGGTAGTCGATACACATCTAAAAGGATCCATCTTTCTTCTTGACAAACAGTACCGGAGATCCCCAGGGTGAGGAACTCGGTCTAATGAATCCTTTATTGAGCAACTCGTTGAGTTGACTGGATAACTCTTGCATTTCTACTGGAGCTAAGCGATATGGAGACTTTGCTACGGGGGTAGCTCCAGGAATTAGGTCAATACGGAACTCGACCTGACGTTCGGGAGGAATTCCCGGAAGCTCTTCGGGAAACACATCTGGAAAGTTACAGACTTCAGGAATGCTCGCGAGGTCTCTAACTTCTTGTTTCTCGTTGACCACATGGGCTAAGAATGCAATGCACTCCTTTCGTAGGAGCTTTCGAGCTTTGATGTAGGAAATGATATGAAGATTGGAACTGGGTTTATCGCCATAGATTACGAGAGTTTGATCCGAAAGAAGATTGAGACGGATGGATTTTTCGTAACAAAGGATATCAGCATGATTGGGACTCAACCAATCCATGCCAATGATAACATCAAAGCTCTTAATGGAAACTGGCATGAGATCTATAGGAAATGAGTGATCATTTAGGGTAAGCGTACAACCTATGAATACATCGTTAGCGCTTTCCTTCTCACCATTAGCCATCTCGACGGTAAATGTTTCAGTTAGTGATTGGGGATTACGTTTTAGATTATGTTTGAATGCATGACTAACAAAACTCCTTTCAACACCCGAATCGAAAAGAATACTAGCATATGAGTTGTCGAGAAGGAACGTACCCGAAACAACAGTGGGATCAACGACTGCTTCCTCCCGTCCCATGGTTAGAACCCTTCCAATGTTATCAACAGTTGACTGCTTGGGGCAGTTCCTTTTAAAGTGCCCAACTTCTACACAGTTGTAGCAGGCTTGACTAACACCTGCTCCAGATGATTGGTTGGCTGATTGGGTAGGAGTTTTGCAGAATCGAACTGTGTGCCCTTTCTTACCATAGTTGGTACAGGATAGTTCTCGGCAGGGAACAGGATGATGATGGTATTTACACTTGTCACACAGAGGGAGGTTACCAGCATATTTACTGGTAGGAGTTGGAGCTGTGGATCCCACAACAGAAGCAGCAGCAACAGGGGTAGTAGCAGCATGGACTGCTATAGTCTGCTGTTTCTTGGAAGATCCTTGAGATGATTGACCCTTCTTCTTCTTCCAAAATTTTCTATTTTCGCCACTCCTTTGAGTCGACTCAGAAGTGGTAGTGATTTCCTTAACGTCATCGCTGTGATCAATCAGGGTTTGAGCTAAAGTCTTAGCACTATCATAAGTATTCGGTCGAGCAGCCAAAACATGACTCTTTGTCGGTTGGGATAACCCCCAAACGAACCTTTCGATCTTTTTTTTTTTCAGGAGTGACTAATCCCGAGCAGAGAAGTGCGAGATCATCGAATCGGGAAGTGTATGCAGCAATGTCGGAACCTTTTATCTTCAGGTTCCAGAGCTCGTGTTCTAGTTTCTGCATTTCGCCACGGGGGCAGTACTCGGCAATGAGGATTTCTTTCATGGCTTCCCAGCCCATAGCATTGACTACGGATAAGGTTAGAGATTTGACTCGGCCATTCCACCAAGTCAAGGCTTTATCAACGAAGGTACATGCCGCGAATTTAACTTTATCGGACTCCGCACAAGCATAGATTTCAAAGATGGACTAGATTTTCTCGAACCATCGGGATAAGGAAATGACACCTCCAGCGCCATTGAAGGATGTTGGTTTCGCGTTCATGAAATCCTTGTAGGAACCCCCTCTTTGGTGTCCGTGGCTAACTTCGGGGTTCTGGGATTAGGGACCACCTCCTGAACCACTAGGGTTCATTTGTGACATGGCTACCACCATTGCAGCTGTCATGACCGTCTGGAGTGACGCTAGGTCAAATTGGGGAGAAGGTGGTGGCGAAGAAGGATTGTTGTTGTTCTTTGAGCTGGGTCTCTTTCGGGGAGGCATCTTGATCTAATAAGATCAATAAAGAGAGGATGGTAAGTCCTCTACATTGAATTGATAGATCTGGCAGTTATATGATCCGAATAAGCGATACAACTGGAAAGAGTTATCAAAACAGATAATTTATCGCTAAGAATAATCACAGAAAGCCACTCGAAAAAGGATTTCTACAGAGGATTGACTCGAGAAATACTCCCATAGTATTTCATGAATTGATTACGACAATGGTTTGATGTTTGGGATATTAGGGTAAGTTTTAGGCATGCCACATACCACAGTCACTCCAAAGCACATGTTGGCCGTGTCTCGAATGAATATAGTTGGCCAGGCTATATTGACCGTAGACACGACTACATAACTGCCCAGGTTTAACCATAGTACACAACACCCATTTACTTATGTTCTGTTCTACTTGTGGTTACGGATGAGGACGGTTCGGTATACTTGTATACTTTTGAAAATACTTGTAGTTTGAAGATACTTTTAATTCAGAGCACTTAGGCCCTTTAGTGTTTATAGTTTTATACCATGTAAGGTTTGGTATACTTCATTCACTATAAACAAGGGCTCTGATACCAATCTGTCACACCCCGAAAACCGAAGGCGGAAACATTTCCGGGGTTGACTCCACGTTGAGTATCAAATCCAATGCAAATAGTAAGTAAAGTAATACAACCATTACGTTACATAAGAAAAGTTTTACAGTTGTTTCAAAAGTAAAGTTTGTACAGTTGTGATACATAGTATATATAAACAAAATGAAACGGGTCTTCATGTACTCCATCTTCTGATCAAAAAGGGATCTTCGGGTACCTGTTCTAACGCTGACCTGAGAACACAAGCGGTTTAAAAATCACCATAACGCTGGTGAGTTCATAAGCGGTTTTTGTTTGTGAAAATGTTTCAAGTTTCCTTTCTGATTCTGAAATGTTATGTATACCAAGAAAATCCCATATTTTATAAAAAGTTGGTTATTGTTTCACAAATGTAAAGTATAGTAAGTTTGTACACTGGAAACATGTCTACTCATGTGAAAATGTATAGTTTGGTTATCCGACTTGTTAAACTGTTTTGTTTACTTATCATGTATTCCCAGGAAAGTCCCATACTTTCCTTATTGTATATTACCAATTGTAAAAAGATGTAATGTTATCCAGTTTGTTACTCTTTCTAGTTATGTAAGTGTTACCCAAGAAAGCCCCATGCTTTCCTGCTTGTTGGTTTTCAATGTGAACGATGTAAAAGATGTAAAAGATGTAAACGTGGTTAGATTCCATGTTTTCCCCCAGGAAAGTCCCATACTTTCCTGAATGTTAATTACCGTACGTGAAAGATGTAAAAGATGTATACAGTGATTCATTATTACTATAAGTAAATCTCTGTTATCCTAATTGCAAGTTCCATAACCATACGATAGACTGAAACCTATGGCAATAAGTAGTCCACATGTGGCAATAAGTAGTCCACATACTTATGACTTTCGTCACCCTTGAACCATTTCGGTTCGGCTGTAGCTAGCAGCCAGGTGTGGGGTAGTCAGCCCCGTATAGATCTATACACTTAAGTCACGCTCTCTAAATACCAGAGATTCTGGTTATGGGTGTAGTCCTCCACTCGCGTATCTCTGTGGAGTGTTCGCCGAGGACGTGTCTCCAATCATACAGGATTAACAAATTTACTAGTAATAATATGATAGTCCTCCACTTGCGTATATGTGTGGAGTGTTACCGAGGACAAAACAGTGTACAGGTATTACATTCAAATGTATAATGTCATGCTTTTAACTGATAAAATGTGGAAAGCCATTTGTGAAATATATGTAAAACATAACAGTTTAAAGACCTATTTCACAAATATATGTTACGTGTTCTGCATGTTCAAATGGTTATCAGTTGTGGTAATCAGTAATAAAAGCATATGTAATATGAATCACACATTTGAAAACATGTTTTGAGTACAAGAATTCCCTTGTACTTTGCTTGTGTTCCCCCCCTGAAAACAGTGAAAACAGTGAAAAAGGATAGGGGTATGAACTCACCGGACTCGGAAATGCGTCGGTTTTGGATACTAGACGTTGGTTCAAGGTTTGATTACTCGCGATGTCCCTATGTAAAATGAAATAATGTCCATATATATACAATTAGGGATACATTCACTAATCATATGGAACATTACACCCCCAACGAGGTTAAACACCTCAAAACGAGCGTTTGGAGTGACCCGGGTGACATCTTCGGACGTGTAATGGCACTAGGGACTTAGGACTTGAGTTTACTCCCCAAGAGTAAACATTTTAAGGAGTTTACAGCCACATAACACACCCACACATGAGTTTACGGCCGTAAACTCATGTTGGTGTGATTTTGAGTGTTTAATAGCTTAAATGGACATGGGGATTGTTGGAATGGATTTCTAAAATGCCTTGGAATGGATTGAATGAAATTATATCACTTAAAAGGGAGTTTACGGCCACACTCTTGGAGTTTACGGCCGTAAACTCACCCATGGCCAAGAAAAATTGTTTTAAGCTACAAAGGACAATCACATGTGATTCTAGTTAATTTTCCAAGCCTTATTATGAATTTAGAACACCATTAAACATACTTTTAGGAGTTTACAGCCTAGAGGCATGTTCTATGGCTGTAAACTCTCCTTATACTCATGAAAAGTTAGTTTTTGATGCTTAAAACAATCACATGTGATTCTAGAAATTTATGCAATCCATTTGAGTGAATTTGATGCATCATTTAACAAGGATTTATGAGTTTACGGCCAAGGGTATGTTCCTAGGCCATAAAGTCCTATAAGTGGCATTTTTGATGTGTTACAAACCTTTAAACTATTTTTAGATGCATCTAGATTTTACCACAAGGCCATTGGTTGAGTTTCAAGGCATTTGGACATGTTTAAAGGCATTAAATCCCCATTTTAGAGGAGTTTACGGCCCAAGAAGGAGCCTTGGTCGTAAACTCTCATTTGTCCCATATAATTCATGTTTAATGTGTTTCAAGTCCCAATTAGCAAGCCTTAAGGTCATATCTAAGTCCCAACTATGATTTGGAAGGGTAATTTGGCTCAAAAACCCCATTTTGAGGAGTTTACGGTCCAAGCTTGATCCTTGGCCGTAAAATCATGTTCTTGGTCCCAAAACATAATTTAAACATCAATTTGAAGGCTAAAGAGGTTGAATAACAAGTTAGGGGTGTTACCTCTTTGATTGGAAGCCTTAAATCTTTGTTTTGGACCCTTGATTATGGATGAGGAGAGAGGTTGGGAGAGTTTTATGAGAAAATGGCCAAAGGCTTCAAATGGAGTCCTAAAACACTTTATATAGTGTCTAAGTTTTGGACACGGTGGAATTCTACCTGATACCGGCGTTAGACGAGGCTTTTGGTCGTACCCGATTAGGTTGCCGTAACCCGATACGGTAATTTCTAGAAATATTCCGATCACTAATGTCGGGTGTTAAAATGATTTCTAAATGTATTAAGACACCCATTAAGTCATTTTAAATAAGTACCGGTTGATACTTAATTAAACGGAAGATCGGAAATCGAATTTGGAAACGACGTTTGGTTGCGTGAATTGTACTACGAAAGAGTTACAAGAGATGATACGGAAATTTCGGGTTATTACATGATAGCATATGCTTCGAGGCAGTTGAAGCCTCATGAGTCGAGATATCCCACCCACGACCTGGAATTGGGGGCTATGGTGTTTTCCCTCAAGATCTGGCGACACTATTTGTATGGGGTTCGGTGTACGATATACACAGACCATAAGAGCTTGAAGTACTTGATGGATCAGCCAAATCTGAATATGCGACAGAGGAGGTGGTTGGATGTGGTGAAGGATTACGATTGTGAGATCCTGTACCACCCGGGCAAGCCTAATGTAGTAGCCGACGCGTTGAGCCGTAGGGCGGAAAGCGCCCCGATCCGAGATATTTGTATGAGATTGACGGTATTGACCCCAATTTTGGATATTATTCGAGGAGCTCAAGCAGAGGCTGCGAAGCCAGAATATCAGAAGAAGGAGCGGGTTGTAGGTCAGGTATCTGGATTCGTCACGGATGGTCGACGGCTTATGACTTTTCAGGGTCAGATTTGGGTACCGTTTGTGGGCGGTGCGCGTACTACTTTGATGGAGGAAGCACATCGATCGAAATTCTTAATTCATCCCGGTGCTAAGAAAATGTATTTGGATCTAAGGAAGGAGTACTGGTGGCCCTGTATGAAAAGGGATGTCGCTTGGTTTGTCGAGAGGTGCTTGACTTGTCGGCAGGTCAAGGCCGAGCACCAGCGAGCGCACGGTAAGCTGCAACCGCTAGATATTCCCGAATGGAAGTGGGAACAAGTTACTATGGATTTCATCACCAAGTTACCGCAGACTGCGAGGGGAGTCGATGCGATTTGGGTGATCGTGGATAGATTGACTAAGAGTGCTCATTTTCTAGCCATCAGTGAGAGCTCTTCTGCGGAGAAGTTGGCGGAGTTATATGTGAGGGAGGTAGTATCGCGGCATGGAGTGCTGCTCTCAATTATTTCAGACTGTGATGTGCGTTTCACTTCCAGGTTCTGGAAGAAGTTTCATGAGGAGTTGGGTACTAGGCTGCATTTTAGTACCGCATATCATCCCTAGACAGACGGTCAGAGTGAGCGGACGATTCAGACGCTTGAGGACATGCTCCGGGCATGTGTGTTGGATTTCGGGGGTAGCTGGGATGCATATTTACCCTTGGCAGAGTTTTCCTACAACAACAACCATCATTCGAGCATTGGTATGCCACCCTTTGAGCTGTTGTATGGGCGGAGGTGTCGCACCCCCATCTGTTGGGGTGAGGTAGGGCAGCGGGTTATGGGTAGCACGGAGATAGTACTCCAGAGGACCGAGTAGATTCAGTTGGTCAGGCAGAGGTTGTTGACCGCTCAGAGCCGACAGAAAAGTTATGCAGACAGATGCCGGTCCGAGCTTGAGTTTCAGGTCGGTGATCTTGTGCTCCTGAAGGTCTCTCCTTGGAAAGGAGTGATTCGATTCAGGAAGAGGGGATAGTTGGGGCCCCGATATATTGTTCCTTTCCGTGTGATCGCGAGGGTGGGCCGGGTAGCCTACTGTTTAGACTTGCTAACAGAGTTGGGGCAGATTCACGACACTTTCCATGTGTCGCAGTTGAGGAAGTGTATAGCCGACGAATCGGCAGTGGTTCCATTAAGGGATATTCAGGTAGATTCGAGCCTGAATTATGTTGAGAGACCAGTAGCCATCAGAGATCGGAAGATCAAAGTTTTGAGGAACAAGGAAGTACCCCTGGTGTTGGTTCAGTGGTAGCATCGGAAGGGATCAGAGATGACCTGGGAACCGGAGCGTGAGATGTGTGAGCAGCATCCGGAGCTATTTGCATAGCGAGACTTCGAGGGTGAAGTCTTGTTCTAGTGGGGGAGAATTGTAACAGCTCGGATCTCCAGGTATCTTTAATTTCATATTTTTGGTATTTTGTGAGGGGACTCGGCGAGTTGGAGGTCGAACTCGCTGAGTCGGGTCGCGGTTTTGGATGAAGGTTCGCGTCTGGACTCGGCGAGTCCGCACTATTTAATGAAACCCTAATTTTCCGGTCCTAAGCCCTATTTAAAGGACCTTATGGCCCTTCATTGCGGCCACCTTGAGCCTTGAGTGCACCAAAGCAGCTGAGAGTCCTTGTAAGTGAGATAAGAGGCTATTTGTTCACCAATTTGTGTGTTGTTGCAAGAAAGGAAGGAGAAGATCAAGTTAGAAGAGTTGGGGAGCTTGGATCTGCTTCTATTTCATCAAGGGAAACTTCTTGAGGTAACTTTCAGAGCTAATCTTCGTGTTTTGGTTGATATGTCAAATCTAGGGTTTCTTCTTGCCTTATTTGACTTGGATTTGAAGTGTGAAAGGTCCCATGGAGATATGGAACCTAGATCTGGACCTTAGCAGGTCCAAAAGGCCCCAAATGATATGCTTTATGCCCATTCTTTTGAGTTGGAAACTAGGGTTGCCATATTAGAGGTTATTTCCCCAAAAAGAGCCTTGTAAGTGTTCCATGGCGGCCAAGACTTAGAATTTACGTGATAAATGAGCTTGGGAAGGCCAGATCTATGTGTGTATGGAACGGATCTGACCGCAGAAGCAAGTTTTAGCTGATGCATGGCATGGACTCGCCGAGTCTGAAGAACAGACTCGACAAGTAGCTTGAAGATTGTCCTTAAAACCACCCAGTGAGTACTCCTGCCGAGTTATGGGTGACTCAGTGAGTCACAGAGAGTTAGAGAGGGATTGATAAGTGGACCGAGTCGAGTTGGGACTCGCCGAGTTGTCATTGAGACTCGGCGAGTTGAGTCGCGGTGACCCCGTGATTCATGACCAGGTGGAACTCGTCGAGTCAGGGGAGTACTCGACGTGTCAAGGGGAAATCCTTGCGAGTTGGTGAAAACGCGTAGACTCGCCGAGTCGCTCTAGTGCACTCGCCGAGTCCGGTCAAATTGACCATTGACTGTTGACTAGAGTTGACCAGTGTGGACTTGTTAAGGATGGTCAACCTTAGTGGTACAAGTATTAATTATAGATATATGATGTTATAGGAGGACTATAGCTCGGGGGTTCGAGCACAAGTGATTTCCAGGGTTCACGAGTTATCGAGATATACGAGGTGAGTCTTCTCACTATACTGTGCCCAGAAGGGTTGACTGTGTGACCGGAAGGTCGGATATGCTATGAGATATATGCGTTATGTGTGATAAGTTATTCGTTATATGTGCCATGTATGATATGCTTGATATGGGCCAGAAGGCATTATATTATGGGCCGGAAGGCGAATATGTTATGGGCCGGAAGGCGTGGTAAAATGGACCGTAAGGTTGACGTGGGTCGGACCAGAAGGTTTACCCAGTCGGGACGGAAGTCCCCTGAGACACATGGACCGAAAGGTCAGGGCCTGGAAAGGCGTATGTGCGTAGATTGTATTTGGGGAACTCACTAAGCATTTATGCTTACAGTTGTTGTGTTATGTGTTTCAGGTACTAGCGAGGACTGTGGGAAGGCGCCGGCGTGATCGTACACACACTCGGGGAAAACTATTTTGTGATCTTTGTTATGTAATCGGTCGTGACAATATTGTTTACATTGGAACTTAAATTATTACCCGATGTTTTGATGATTGTAAAAATGAAAAAAAAATTGGTTTAAAATTTACGTCGTTACAAAAATACATTTTGGGATGAGATTATAGGAGGAGTATATATACCGTTAATCGCAAGAAGAAGCATAATTCGCTCCACCACTTATATATTATTGCATCGCTTGATCTCCATTTCTCTCACACATCACAAGAATAGTCAGAGAGTGTCTTCTTTTGATTTGTTCTTCCTATGGACACTTGTTACACCATGGAGGTCCGTGAACTTCCCAGTTGATTTAGCTACTTATATGGGGAAGAGGGCCAGGGAGCTTTGAGAGGATAGCCCAATTTCTGGTGGGCACTTCATCACACGTTTGGCTAGATCATATCTATTGTTGACAAGAGAGATCACGAGATCTATGGTTTTATTAACGTTAGGCAGATAAGTTTGTAGTTGTTGGAGTCGATGTGGACACTTGAGCATGGCGAGGATAGTATTATAAGGATATGACCAGATGACATGGCTCACGAGGAGGGTGTAGCTGAGCCAGAGCATGATAGAAGAGGGAGGCATAAACCCGCTCCATGAGGAGCCCGACAGGGACCACAACAGGAGATTGATCTTAGTTACTTATCTCAGCGTATGGATGTCCTTTCTTTGCATATGCATGACCGGTTTGATTATGTCGATACTAGGCAAAACTGGTTCGAGGGGGCATTGATTGGATTCTTTGCTTCACATGGTTATCATCATCCAGTTCCCTTTCTACCACCATATGGGCAGCGAAGTGATGGAGCAGGGCCATCTGGGACGCCACAGCACGACGACGATGATAAATGACCGAGTTATCCTTTTTATTTTATTTTTAGTTTATTTTTGGTTTATTAGACTTACGTTTATTTTTATTTTGGTGTGTATTTAGTTTGTTTAATTTAGGATGTTTTATTTTTTTTGATGTAAATTTTTTCCCATGTTGATGCTCTTTGATCTATTAGATTTTTGCAGAATTTTCGCCCTTAGAAAGTTGGTAGTAAGTTCAGCCGCTAGGATCGACTGTCGTCTTATCACAAGAGAAAAAACCGTGTGAGAGTTGAAGTTGACAATCGAGAGTCTTGAATTCCAATATGTGTGGGGTGCGTGTCGATTTCGTGAAGGGTTATTTTTTGAATTGTGGCATTTATGATTTCATTGATTTCTATAACATAGAAGAGCTGTTCCCATGCCATGGAATTTTATTTCAAATCTAATCATAAGTATCATCCTATATGCCATGACATGGTTGATATTTTCCTATGTCATAGGGGAGTTTTTCATCACGAGAGGAAGCTGCCATTCTAGACACCACGACGTGGTCAACACTTACCATGTCGTGACCATGCTATTATTCGCAATTCAGATTTTTTCCCTCATTCAAAGAGACAACGTGGTAAACACTTCCCCACATCATGGTCACTATACATTGCATTAACTTGCAATCCTTTGCACCGCATTTCAGAAGTCGATGTTCTTGATTGTATTTTCCATCATATTTAGAAGCAGCAATTCTAGTTTCTAGTCTTCCAACAAATTTTTGGAGAAACTTTTAGCAGCCCCATTCGATCTCGCCACTTCTATTCCACGGGAGTTTGTTCCTTTTTCTCCCTCTTTATTTTTTATGTTTATTTTGCATAGCATGCAATGAGGACATTGCATTAATTAAGTGTGGGGGTAGGTGGTTGTCCACATTGCATTAATTAAGTGTAGGGTAGGTGGTTGTCCACATTAGAAAAAAACAAGCATATGATTTTTACATGAATTGCATTATCCTAAAAAAATGCTAGTTTTAACAATATGCATTCACATAAACTTGAAATAATAGTTTAATTTAGAAAATCTAGTGATAATTAAAAAAACTTAATGCTAGTATTGTATGAGATGATCCAATGAGAACCCAAATGTTCACCTGAGCCAATATATGCTATAATGTATTTGTGGCTTCTCATTCCTAACGAAAAGTCATGAGATATTAAAAGGTAATCTAGTAGTTTGTACGATCAAAAAAAGTTCTGCAGCGTGTACCAAAAATCTATCCAAGAGCACTTATGTAGTCATTACACTTAGACTAATACCTCTAACCAATAAAAGTTGAAGTTAAGCTCCCTTGCTTAAGCATGTAGGATATTAGCAAAAAAAAGTGAGATATAAAAAAAAATGCAAAAGTTGAAAGAATTTTGGAGCTACAAAGTATGAAGATCAAAAGAATAACAAAATTCTGAAGAACCAAAGATATAAGATACCAAAAATCGAACAAAAGGGTGTTGAATTCGAAGAAATGGGAAAAGCAAATATCAAATAAGTGATGAATCCAAAGATCTCCATTGTGGTATCAAAGTTTTAATTTCTTTCTAGATTATATGTATGCTTGGTTAGCTTAACCAAAAATACCTTAAGGTTAAGAAAGATTTTTGAGGATGGATTCGGAGGGTTTCAAAAATGAGTGTCGTAAAAACTAAGGGGTAAATGTTCATAAGGATTGTGAGTATTTTGGATTGAGAAGTTTTTAGGAATTATCGACACAAATACATCCATTGTGGTCTTGGGATAATGGTTGGGTTTAAAATGGAATGTCTTATGCGATATTGGTAAACAAAAAATCAATTTGCTTGGGGGCAAGCAATAGACTAGTGTGGGGTTGTTTGATAACGTCTATTATATATATATATATATATATGGCGCTTTCTTATTATTTTATACTAAGTTTTTATGCTATTTAGAACTAAGAGGTACTTACAATGTTTAAATATACATTTTATAGGTAAAAATATTTTGCTAGAGTGAAAACGATGCGAAAAAGATGGAAATTGGAATTGGATTGTAAAAAGTGGAAGAGAGGCTGAAGAGGCCCATTATGCCCAACGTAATGGGTGTACGCCTAGCATACGTGAGTTCAACGAGTACGTCCAATGTAACTTTGGAGTATGCCCAGCGTACTAGGCTAGGTGTTCGGATCCAGATCGCGATTATTTTCTTAATACGCCCCGCGTAAACCGAATTACGCCCAACATACGTAAGTCAGTTCCAAAACTTATAAATTGCGATTTTCGGTCAACCAGAAGAGAGAGCTCGATTTTCTTTGATCCTTGGTCAACGAGTAACCTTCCTTCTACCTTTTTGAGAGTCTAAAAGGCGGTCAGGAGGCCGTTAAGCTGACATGAGTGAAGATCTGAGGGATTAGATAGCAGATTCATATCAAAGATCATGTGGTTTATTGTTCTGAACATGATTAGCATTCCACTGTGATTCCATTATGTGCTATTGTTTGATTTGCGTATTAAAACCTTTTACTTTGTATTTATGGTTGAATTAATCTTTAAGTTTATGGATTAATTGCTATTTGGATTGTTTATTCTTATTTAATTTATTTTGTCAAGTTTGATTGAAAGATCTATATGTGTTAAAGATTGTTACTTTATTCCATATTGGTGAATTAATAGAGTTGAGATGGCCTTTTTGACTGTCTTAATTTGAATCATAGTTGTCCATGACCATTGGTGATTATGAATAGAGTTGGACCAAAACCTAGGGTTAGGAAATAAAGTGGTGAAATTTAATATGTATACATAAGTAGATGACCATTATATGCATGATTTAACTCCTATGACCATTAGGGTTAAATAAGATCAAATATTGCTTAATACGAACTAAATACTGCTTTGCATGATTGCTTGTTCACTTGATCAATGAAATAATAGTTGTGTTGAAATTAAATGATTGATAGTCATGACCATGATGCTAGTGATATTACGAATCGGTGAATAATGAGTAAATATATGTTATATCAGTAGTTAGCCATTATTTTGAGATATAATTTATCTAAATCAAAGTACCTAAAGAGGTTTGTCTTCGGTCAGTTTATCGAGATTTGTAGTTTAATAGGATATTTGAGATTTAATTTAACAAAACCCTTATAGATTTCTTTTGTGTGATTTGTGTAACATATAATCAAGAATTTCAAATTAATTCACCATTGTTCCCTTTGTGTTCGACACCTGGTCTTACCACAACTATACTATTGAATGATTAGGTACGCTGCCTAGTGTGTTTATTAGTCCAGTTGAGATAAAATTAGTTTTATAAATTTAAAACTTGAGTAATTAATATATATATATATATATATATATATATATATATATATATATATATATATATATATAAACACGTCAAACGTCTTTCATGTCAACATAAAACCCATCAAATGTTTTGATGCGATCATCTGAACAGACTGGTTAGCATTTCATTAAGCTGAAGTTATATGTTATGAAAAGGTCGTCCGACTACTTCTACCCAACAACGAAGCCCTTGCAATTTACAAAGAAAAATCAGGGAACAATCTAAGAGTCATTTCTTGCATGCAGGCAAGAATGTACTTATAGACTATATGTTTCGCTTTCTTGGCACACGTAGTGGATATGTAAGGCAAGGTTAAGGAAATCAAAGACATTCCATGAGTGTGCAACTAACCGGAAGTATTTGTAGAAGACCTACCTAGAATGCCTCCAGTTAGACAGGTCGAATTCCGAATCAACCTGATCCCTGGTGCAACACCAGTGGCAATATCTCCTTATCGTCTGGCTCCATCAGAAATGCAAGAACTATCCAGTCAACTCTGAGAACTTCTTGAAAAAGAATTTATATGGCCAAGCTTCTCTCCATGAGAAGCTCCGATATTGTTTTTCTAAAAGAATGATGAATCGTTCAGGACGTGCATCGATTATCGTTAGTCGAACAAACTCACCATCAAAAACTGATGTCTACTCCCAAGGATCGATGACCTATTCAACTAACTAAAAAGATGTTACTAATGCTCAAAGATCGAATCAATTAAGGAACCATCAACGCCAACCAAAGTACGTCAATTACTAGGGCCTGCAAACTATTACCGTAGATTCATCAATGACTTCTCCGAAATAGCTAACCCTCTCTCTGATGAGAACCTTGTCATTCCACTCGATAAGATCCAGATCAACACTAAACTTCACTTCGTAGATGAATCGGTGCATATCATAGATCGAGAAATCAAAAGCCTCAAACAAAGCCCTATACCTATAGTAAAGGTCCGATGGATCTCTCCTATAGGGTCGGGTTATACTTGGGAACGTGAGGACCAGATGAATCAAAAGTATCTGCAACTATTCAGTAGTACTCCCTCTACTAGTGGAACAAAATAATAGTGGAATGAAATAATAGTAGAACAAAGTATCCGAGAACTTAATAAACTTGGGTCGAAATTCCCTTAATAAGAAGGTAATGTGACAACCTTAAATTTAGGTCATAGACTATAAACAATTATTTATAGTAAATCTCTTTTTCCCTTTGACTTATTGATTTTTAGTGCATCTAATGTAAACTAAATGGGTTCATTTCAAATATTATAAGATACCAGATGATATCTTACTACCAAATGTGTAAACTATCAAACGAATCAAACAACTAAAACTGTAATACAAGTTAATACGTCTGAAAAATTGAAAATTTTATATTACGAAGTTATGAGCAAACAAACATTAAAACATTATAGTACATGTTCCCCAGTTTCCGAAAATATAAAGAACGTCCAAAATGGAGTTCGTATGCAAAAAATACGACAATTTTAAGAAAACAAACAGTAAAACACTAACTTTCTTTAATCACGTAAAACTGAATCAATCTGTTGAGGTACTTGCACATCTCCGATGGAAATTCCGAGAACGTTTTTGGACTCAGGCTATGACCCAATATTTAATTTCACACTCAAAATACTTTTAGCATAAATATTTGCAAAACTCAAAAATTCAAGTGTTACGGACCATTTAGACGCGATTTCCTGGAGTTCCGTAACTCAAAAATTAATTTATTTGTGATTTTGGAATCCTTGAAATTAACTCCATTTGAAAGCATGATGTTCCACTAGTGCAAGGCTTGCAATTTACTATAAATAGAAGCTATTACATCTTCATCTTCATCACAAACACGCCACTTCCCCCCCCCCCCCCCCCCCCCCTCTCTCTCTCTCTCTCTCTATATATATATATATATATATATATATATATATATATATATATATATATATATATATATATATAAAGTGCTTACTATCATCACCACCTTATAACTCATTCCTTTGATCAAAAACCACCACCTCATCCCTTCCCCTACCCTCCATCCTCTTCCCATCATCGTGTTCTACCAGAAGAAGCTAATACAAAAAGGGCAACAACCTTGATGCCACCCTTCTACCGCCACTACTCCACCCACTGCCACCATCGAGCAAACCCATCACCGGCAAAAACGAGACTTACTATATTTATTTTTGGTGATGCATGGTCTCGACGGGTAACAGGAGGTGATGACCTCCAATTTCAAATATCAAATTAAAATGTTCGCAATCCCCCTCCCTTCGAAAAATTCTGCAAACAGGTCCCAAGTGTTCCAAACTTCCGTTTAATATTTGCGAAATCCACCCTCTATTTCAAAAATTATTATAAATCAGATCCCAAGCTTTCAAACTTCAAATTAAAATGTTCACAATCAACCCTCATTCGAAAATTCTTGGAAAATAAGTCCAAAGCAATTAAACTTTTATTTTAATTAAATAGATTAAACCCCATCTTGAGATTTATTTGCAAAATAGTCCAAGATTTAAATTTAGAATTTAAATAAATCATTTGGTCCATTATTTGGAAATCATTAAATAATTTAATCCCATTTAATTTATTTTAAACTAGTAAATGAACCCTATGTATTGATTAAATTACCAAATAACCGTCCACATATTAATTTATATTAAAATTGCCTAGTAAACTAAGTTAATCTTGGAGGTTTGTGTTCAAGGCAACACATCTCAGTTTCTCGCATCGAATACTCGAAATGACTCGACAACCACACCTTAAGGTGAGTGTTACGACCCCATTGCTCTTACATATTTCGGGTGGAATACATGTTCTATAATTTATTTGGTCTGTGAAAAACACTTACAAATTTATAACTAGTTCATACTATGTTACTTTGTTAAATAGAACCTCATATGCAAATAAACTAGTTATCATATGTCATATAGATATATTATAATGGCTATGATTATATTACAACTAATAAAAATAATATATATTTATACTACAAAGTGTTATGACTTTTTATGTACTAAAGCTTGTCATAAAACATGTGTCGTAACTAGTTACCAATTTAAACAAATATGATGCACTGTTACGCTTATATTTATCAAACATATTTGACTTGTATCCGTACAATTACATTCATATACTTTAGTTAATGGCATTTATAGTCAAACTTTTTAAAACCACGTTATTCGTATATCCGTTTATTCATATTTGCGGTTGCTGACTACAACTCTGGCAGATAACTATATAGTTTATCCGTTTATCTGTAAAACTCAAGGTTCTAAAAAGTTAGCCATGACTTCGACATGGCTCCTAGGCTTGTGTTTGCCGTCAAGCTTTACTAAAACGTCGCCTTACTCATATATGTGTATAAAATATAATAATAGTTTATACATATAAAAATATTAATTATATATACAAAATTGTAGCCTTAAGTCACGCCTTATAAACAACGTGACTCACTAATGCTCAGATAAGCATGAGGTTTGACATTGCCGCCAAGTCACGCCTTACGTTATTTAGAACCTTGGTAAAACTTAAACCCTACTACTTTATCTGTTTATCCATATAATGTAACAACGTGAATTTTTAAAACAATATAAACCATCATATAATATTCTAAAATCTCATGTTTAGCAAATGTCACCATAATAAAAATACATCCCAAGATCATAAAATAAATCTCCCATCAGTGTGTACAGATCATGTCGGCGCCTTCCCACGGTAGTCGTTAGTACCTGAAACACATAGCACAACAACTGTAAGCATAAATATTTAGTGAGTTCCCCAAAATACCACTTACACATGTACGCCCTTCCAGGCCATGACCTTCCGGTCCATGTGTCTCAGGGGACTTCCGTCCCAACCCGGTAGACCTTCCAGTCCTACCCGTGTCGACCTTCCATCCCAACCTGGTAGACCTTCCGGTCCTACCCGTGTCGACCTTCCGGTCCACATCATAATGCCTCCCGGCCTATAACATAATGTCTTCCGGCCCATAACAAGCATATCATACATAGCACATACAAAACGGTTAACTAATCACATACAATGCATATATCTTATAACATATCCGACCTTCCGGTCACACATAGGTACCCTTCCAGGTACAGTATAGTGAGAAGACTCACCTCTGATATCTCAGTAAATCACTGACTCGGTAGAAATACGATCTAGCTTCCACCTAAACACATAAAACAAATACTCCCATCAATATAACTATACTCCAACCTTTCTTAACAACTTCAGAAGGGTAAAAGACCATTTTACCCCTCTTCTGGCTCAAAAGGCCTCACTACTAACCAAACCCTAAAAGTCAACCAAAGTCAACGGTCAAACTTTGACCCGACCTAGCGAGTGAACTTGGGCAACTCGGCGAGTCCACCTGTGTCCACATAACTCCTTAGTCCCATTTAACACATCGAGTCCCTCCCTTTACTCGACGAGTCCCCAGGCAAGAATTGCGGGGCTACCCTGACTCAACTCGCCGAGTCCCAAGAACAACTCGGCGAGTACATGCCATGCACAAGATCTATTGACCTCCTGAGGTCAGATCTGTTCCTCAAATCCATAGATCTGACCTTTCCAAGCAATATAATCATGTAAAGCTCGAAACTTGATGCTTATATATATACATAATGGCATCAAATGGTGACTTAGTCCCAAAAATGGCAACCTAAGTCCAATCACCCCACAAGGACTCATAAAGCTTAATGGTTTGAAGTCTCTGGACCTCTTTGAGTCCAGATCCAAAGCATAGACTCGATAAGGGACCAATTGCTCCACATAAACATCCTCAAAAGAGGTTAGAAAACCCTAATCTCTAAGTTCAATACCAAAACTGAAGAAGGTCCGAATGAATACCTCAAGTTGAAGTCTCTGGACTCTGAAACCACTTGAATCACTCCTCCTTCAGTCTCCTCTTGCTCTTGATCACCTTCTTTTGCCAAACCAAGGATAGAAAGATCAATTATGGCTTCTCCTTCCTCCCAAACGATATAGCTCACTAAGGGTGCTCTCAAGGGACTGGTAGCCGCAATGGAAGGCTAAGAGTGCCCTTAAATAGGCTCCAATCCCGGAGGATTAGGGTTTCATTAAACAACGTGGACTCGCCGAGTCCACTCATGGACTCGCCGAGTCCAATGCGAACACGGATGATCAACCACGACCCTACTTGGCGAGTCTACGCATCAACTCGCCGAGCTCCTTCACATAATCCAAAAATAAATATTAAAATAATATACCTGGACTTCCGGATGTTAAAATTCTCCCCCACTAGAATCAGACTTCGCCCTCGAAGTCTCATTCTGCAAACAACTCAGGATGCTGCTCACGCATCTCGCGCTCCGGCTCCCAAGTCAGCTCTGACGCCTTCCTATGCTGCCACTGCACTTGCACCAAAGGCACTTCCTTGTTCCGCAGAACCTTGAACTTTCGATCCCTAATTGTCACCGGTCTCTCAACATAGTTCAGGCCTGCATCCACCTGAATATCCTTTAATCGTACCACTGCCGACTCGTCGGCTATGCACTTCCTCAACTGCGACACGTGAAAAGTGTCGTGAATTTGACCTAACTCCGTAGGTAGATCCAAACGGTAGGCTACCCTGCCTACCCTCGCAATTACTCTGAAAGGTCCAATATATCGACGCCCCAACTTGCCCCTCTTCCTGAATCGGATCACTCCTTTCCAAGGAGAGGCCTTTAAGAGTACGAAGTCACCAACCTAAAATTTGAGTTCGGACCGACGCATGTACGCATAACTCTTCTGGAAACTCTGAGCGGTCAACAACCTCTGCCTGACCTGTTGTATCTGCTCAGTCGTCTGAAGCATGATCTCCTTACTACCCATCACACGTTGCCCCACCTCTCCCCAACAAATGGGGGTCCGACACCTCCTCCCATACAACAGCTCAAAGGGTGGCATACCAATGCTCGAATGATGGTTGTTGTTGTACGAAAACTCTGCCAAGGGTAAATATGTGTCCCAACTTCCGCCAAAATCCAAAACACATGCTCGGAGCATATCCTCGAGTGTCTGAATCGTTCGCTCACTCTGACCGTCCGTCTGTGGGTGGTATGCGGTACTGAAATGCAGCCTTGTACCCAACTCCTCGTGAAACTTCTTCCAAAATCTGGAAGTAAATCGTATGTCTCAATCTAAAACAATCGACATCGGAACCCTATGTCGCGATACCACCTCCCTCACATACAACTCTGCCAACCTCTCAGCAGAAGAGCTGTCACTGATAGCAAGAAAATGAGCGCTCTTCGTTAACCTATCCACAATCACCCAAATTGCATCAACTCCCCTAGCAGTCCTTGGCAATTTGGTGATAAAATCCATGGTAATCTGTTCCCACTTCCACTCGGGGATCTCCAGCGGCTGCAGCTTACCATGCAAATGCTAGTGTTCAGCCTTAACCTAGGGACAAGTTAGGCACCTCTCAACGAACCATGCAACATCCCTTTTCATACAGGGCCACCAATACTCCTTCTTTAGGTCCAAATACATCTTAGTGGCCCCGGGATGGATCGAGAACTTCGATCGACGTGCCTCTTCCATCAAAATGGTACGTGTTCCACCCACAAACAGTACCCAAAACCCTGAAATGTCATAAGTCCCCGGCTATCGGTAACGAACTCCGATACCTGCCCGACAACCTATTTCGGTTTTCTAGTCTCACAGCCTCAGCCTGGGCCCCTCGAATGGTGTCCAATACCAGAGTCATCACTGTCAACCTCAAATAAATATCTCGAATCAGGGCGCTCTCCGCCCTACAGCTCAAAGCATCGGCTACGACATTAGCCTTGCTCGGGTGGTACAGGATCTCACAATCATAATCCTTCACCACATCCAACCATCTCCTTTGGCGCATATTCAGGTTGGGCTGATCCATCAAGTACTTCAGACTCTTGTGGTCCGTGTATATGGTACACCGAACCCCATACAGATAGTGACGCCAGATCTTGAGGGCAAACACCACAGCCCCCAGCTCCAGATCGTGGGTGGGATATCTCGACTCATGAGGCTTCAGCTGCCTTGATGCATACGCTATCACGTGCCCCCTTTGCATAAGCACTGCCCCTAACCTAGATATTGATGCAACACAGTATACCACAAAATCCTCCATCCCTTATGGGAGTGCGAGCACTGGGGCTTCGCACAACTTCTGGCGAAGTGTCTCAAATGAGGACTGCTGCTCCGGACCCCATGAAAATGCAACACCCTTCCGGGTTATCTTGGTAAGTGGCACGACGATATTGGAGAAATCCCTAATAAACCTCCGATAATAGCCGGCCAATTCCAAAAAGCTCTTGATCTCAGTGGGTGATCTCGGCACCTCCCATCTCATCACCGCCTCGATCTTGGCTGGATCGACCAATATCCCTTCGTGGTTAACAAGATGCCCTAGGAACTGGACCTCTCGTAACCAGAAATCACACTTGGAGAATTTGGCATACAGCCTCTCTGATCTCAGAACTCCAAGGATCTCCCTCAAATGCTCCTCATGCTGCTCTCTAGACCTTGAATATACCAAAATATCATCAATGAATATGATCACCGACCGATCCAGCATCGACCTGCACACTCTGTTCATGAGATCCATGAACGCAACTGGGGCATTGGTGAGCCCAAAAGGCATCACCATAAAATCGTAATATCCATAACGAGTTCTAAATGCAGTCTTCTGGATATCTTCATCCCGAACCCTCATCTGATGATAGCCCGACCTCAAGTCTATCTTGGAAAACCAAGATGCCCCCTGCAACTGATCGATCAGATCATCGATCCTCGGCAACGGATACCAGTTCTTGACCGTCAACTTGCTCAACTCCCGGTAATCAATACACATCCGGTGTGAACCATCCTTCTTTTTGACAAAAAGGATCGGCGCTCCTCAAGGTGAGCTACTCGGTCAAATAACCCCTTCCCCAACAGCTCCTGAAGCTGCGAGGATAACTCCTACATCTCTGGCGGCGCGAGGCGATAAGGCGCCTTGGCGATAGGTGCTGCTCCCGGAACCAAATCGATACGGAACTCCACTTGTCTTTCCAGAGGCACGCCCGACAGTTCCTTGGGAAAAACATCCGAAAACTCGCACACTATTGGGATCTCGTCAATTGAACTTGGCCTCCCCACAGCCACTCGTGTGTCCATAACATAAGCTACAAACCCACGACAGCCTTGTTGCAAACTCTGCCTTGCCCTGGCAGCCAAACAAAACGCCGACCCAGGACGCGTACCCTCGCCGTACACGGTAAGAACTCACCCACTAGGATCTCGTATGGTCACCAGCTGTCTCTCGCAGTCAATAACAGCTCGAAACTTACTCAACCAGTCCATGCCCACGATGACACAGACATCTCCCATCACGATAGGAACTAGATCAATTGGGAACTTGACGCCAAAAATCTCGAGCACACATCCTCGAATCACATCGGTGGCATACACCGCTTTCTCATCAACTATGAAAACCCTCAGGGGTCGACTCATCACCTCCCGACTAATACTGATGTGTTGACTAAAAGCCAAAGATACAAAAGACCGACTCGCACCTGAGTCAAATAATACCAAGGCAGGTACAGAATTCACAAGAAAAGCACCTACGCATATCATAATATAAGCACAATACCTCAACATGAAAGTAAATACACAAAAGAATACATACCAACCACGAAATTGGGCGACGCGCGGACCTCCTCCGCATTCAACTAAAAAGCTCTCCCAAGAGCCTTCGAAGTCTCGGCCTTCACCGGCCGAATCTCGGTAACCCTAGCAGCAGGTGCAGATCCCTGGTGTAGCTGAGGACACTCATCCTTCCGATGGCCGGTCTGGTTGCAATGGAAGCAAACCATAAATCCCTTGGGGCAATCCCTGGCGATATGCCCCTCCTTGCCACATTTGTAGCAAGAACCCGATCGACAGGCCCCCTCATGACCCTTGTTGCACTTCCCACAAGTGTGGCCCTTCTAGCCTCCCATCCTCGAATCGGCAGACTTGGTCCGCTTGGCTGCCGGCTGTGACTGAGCCGACCGCTGATCCATCCTCTGAGACTCGGCATCTTCCCTGGCCTGAGTCTCCAACTCAATCTCCCTCTTCCGGGCATTTTCCTGGAGCTCAGCAAATGTCCGGTACGTCGAGTTCGACACAAACTCCTGAATGTCCCTCCTCAGAATACCCAAATACCAGCTCATCCGTGCTTGCTCAGTAGATACCTGCTCAGGGCAGAACATCTCCCTCTCATGAAACTTCCAAGTGACCATAGTAACCAAATCATTACCCTACTTGAGGGTCAAGAACTCATGAATCAGCCGTTCCCTCTCCACCAGGGGAACATACTCATCTCTGAACATGGTGGCGAACCTCTCCCAGGTCACTACTGAAATCTCTGCAAGAGTGAAGTTCACTGTCACGAACTTCCACCAATCCTTCGCTCCAAGGCGAAGCTAGTTCAAAGTGAAGCATACCCTCAGATGCTCCGGACATGAACACGTATAGAAGCATCCCTCAATGTCAGCAATCCATCTCATCGTAGCAATCAGATCCTGCGTCCCATCAAACTCAGGTGGCTTTGTGTTTCTGAACTCCCGGAACAACAACGAGTCACCTCCCTAAGATCTGGCAGCAGCCACAGCTGCTGTAGCTGCAGTGGTTGCGGCCTCAGTCACCGCAGCGTACCGCTCATCAAAAGTCTCCAACAGTGTGGTCTTGATAGACCCAAACATCTTCGGAATCTCGGCCCTAATTACCGCAACCACCTCATCGTGGATCATCTGACGAAGCTCCTCGTCACTCACACCGCTCGCCCCAGGTCTGTAGCGTGTCCCAACCATGATGCCTCTGAAATACAACATAAAAATATAAGAGACTCGATCGAGCATACTCGCACTCGATAACGCAACCCTACTCGACTTCCAATACCCAAAGGATTCTTACTTGGGCTGCCCACTGATCCGGTGTCTTTAGTAGTACGGGCCCTATACTACTGATTACTCCAACCTTTCTTAACATCCTTAGAAGGGTAAAAGACCATTTTACCCCTCTTCTGGCTCAAAAGGCCTCACTACTAACCAAACCCTAAAAGTCAACCAAAGTCAACGGTCAAACTTTGACCCGACCTAGCGAGTGAACTTGGGCAACTCGGCGAGTCCACCTGTGTCCACTTAACTCCTTAGTCCCATTTAACACGTCGAGTCCCTCCCTTTACTCGACGAGTCCCCAGGCAAGAATTGCGGGGCTACCTTGACTCAACTCGCCGAGTCCCAAGAACAACTCGACGAGTACATGCCATGCACAAGTTCTATTGACCTCCTGAGGTCAGATCTGTTCCTCAAATCCATAGATCTGACCTTTCCAAGCAATATAATCACGTAAAGCTCGAAACTTGATGCTTATATATATATATATATATATATATATATATATATATATATATATATATATATACATAATGGCATCAAATGGTGACTTAGTCCCAAAAATGGCAACCTAAGTCCAATCACCCCACAAGGACTCATAAAGCTTAATGGTTTGAAGTCTCTGGACCTCTTTGAGTCCAGATCCAAAGAATAGACTCGATAACGGATGAATTGCTCCACATAAACATCCTCAAAAGAGGTTAGAAAACCCTAATCTCTAAGTTCAATACCAAAACTGAAGAAGGTCCGAATGAATACCTCAAGTTGAAGTCTCTGGACTCTGAAACCACTTGAATCACACCTCCTTCAGTCTCGTCTTGCTCTTGATCACCTTCTTTTTGCCAACCCAAGGATAGAAAGATCAATTATGTTTTCTCCTTCCTCCCAAACGATATAGCTCACTAAGGGTGCTCTCAAGGGACTGGTAGCCGCAATGGAAGGCTAAGAGTGCCCTTAAATAGGCTCCAACCACGGAGGATTAGGGTTTCATTAAACAACGTGGACTCGCCGAGTCTATTCATGGACTCGACGAGTCCAATGCGAGCCCGGATGATTAACCGCGACCCTACTCGGCGAGTCTACGCATCAACTCGCCGAGTTCCTTCACATAATCCAAAAATAAATATTAAAATAATATACCTGGGATTCCGGATGTTAGATATAACATCAACGGTACGACATTATCCGTATATCTATGTATTCGTTTATCCATATATGCGGTTGCTGACAAAAACCCTGGCAGATAACTATATTCGTTTATCCCTTTATCCATAAACTTAAACCGTACTACTTTATATGTTTATTTGTATAACATCAATGGTACTACTTTATCCGTATAAATGTATTAAACCTTTATTTATCACGTCCAAGGTAGCGTTGTAAGGGTTACATCTCGTCACACAGTTTGTTTACATGATTCACTACAAACATGATTTATAATCCCTCTCTTTTACTACAAAACCATGGATTTGCTTATGCAAATGTACATTTTGGTTTTTCAAAGTTTATTCAAAGGCTCTTTATAAACATAGTTTTAAGTATTGTTACACTTACAAAGAAAGTACTTTTTGAACGTTGTTAAAAGTATCATTACTGTTAAAAGAGAAAACCTAACTCTCACCAACCTTGTGTTGACCCTCATAACTACATGTATTCTCAGGATATCATCAAATATGTTCTCAGACAGAAGATTAGTCATGGATTTTCAGGCGACCTAATTATCAAGTTTTTGTTATGTCTGCTTAACTGTTTAAGGCAATTTATGTATTATGCTATTACTTGTAAGAACCATGTATTCCAACATCAAGATGACATACAAATGTTGTTTTATTTATAGTTGTACTTGTACTATATATACAATTCTCTGTGATCCATAAACTTAGTCTCACAACCCGGTGTGTTCCGCCGCCTCGACCGTGGGTGTGACAAGGAAGGTAATTTGAAACCATAGAGATAATTACCAAATACTATTATAATTATCTATGATATTCGAATCATTCTGGAATATTTCATATTGTTTTATTTACTATTAATTAATTAACAAAATAATTTCCTTAAATAAATATCTTTTCAGTTCTATTTTATTTTGTTCTTACGTGTAACCCAGAAAAACACTGCTATTTATAATAATCGTATCAGTCTTGTTATGACTATGTACACTATTCTCCATCAGTTGTTTCTTTACATACCCGATTACACGAGGAAAACAGTAATGCAATTTAGGTTACGAAAATTTTTGTTTTCCATAAGCAAACAAAACATATATCGAGATATATTGTCATTTCACTTGCATTATCTACAACTTGGAACCATCTCACTACCATGTGTTCCATTAGCCTCGCAGGTTGGTGATATTTTCACGAAGGCTCAATCGGTTTTTCGGTTTCACTTATTTTCTAACAAATTTTTAATATTTATTTTTGTTGCAGTGTGAGTTTGAGGCAAGATGTTAGCATAATGAAGTATTTTCGCTTATTTTATATTGAGCTTTTTATTTTCTTTTTTATTTATGTAAACCCTAGATAACCACGATATTTATACTTGTATTTCTCTTTTTTATAAATAACTTTTCCTTTCAATAATAATCTCTTTTTTTATAAATATGTTTTCCTTTCAATAATAAGCTTTAGTTGTATTCCCTTTATTTTATTATCAATGTACAGTATCCACGGGTGGGCATGCATAGTTCGATCATCAATAGCTCAAAGTGATTCATGATTTGCACTCAAATGCGTAGTCATGGATAGAATCTATATGAGTATATGTGTAACAAGTTTACTATGCTTCCAACAATCTCACACATACAGATCAACAAGTTTGGTTTCTCATCTACTTGGTGGGAGTTGGGACAAAAGGCAAATCCCCTTATCTCTCATCATACTTCATTCACATTCGATATGATCTAGACATGTAATATATCGTTGCATATCCATATTAATGAAGACACCATCGTGTAATAATATACATATAGACTATGAATGTCTATAGATACACGTCTGAAATCAAGGGAACCCTACTCTTAACAAAAAGTAATAAAATATTATTATTATTATTATTATTATTATTATTATACCAATAGAATAAATTCTATAATCTAGTACTTAAATTATTATTTTAAACGGCTACATATATAATTGAATTGATTGGTGTTTTTTTTATCTATTATAAATATATCATATATAATTTAGACTGTATTTGAGCATATAAACTATTATAATTGAATAACCATTCAATTATAATAGTATATCCCTTCAATTCAATTATATTAGTATATCAAATTATTTTTAGAACGGCTACACATATAATTGAATGGTTAGACTACTAGGCTGTTATTGTGACTAATAACACCTAATAACGCCTAGCAACACCACCCCCTTCACCGTTATTTGACGTTATAGGTCTGCGTGTTTCTTTTTTTTTTTTTTTATCAAATGCCCACACCTACCAGCCTTAGTGTTTTTATCTATTATAAATATATCTAATATAATTCAGATTTTATTTGGTTGGTGTTTTTTTTAATCTATTTTGGCGTGTATGAACTACTATATTTTTTGATTTATTCTAATTTAATGTTTGATGATATTTTTAAAATAGTTTGTAAACTAATTTTTAATAAACTACTAGAGATAAGACAAAATTGCAAAAATGGTTCCTGTGGTTGGCAAATTTATGTGCTTTTGATCCAAAACGAAATGTTAGTGTACCACTGGTCCAATTGTAGATGCATTGTGTGGTTTTGGTCCCTATGGTTGTATTTTCTTGTGTTTTTGGTCCACATCCCACCTAAAATGACTAATATGCCCCTTAAATAATTATATTTTAATTTATTTTATTTATTTTCTTATTCTTATAATAAAATGAAAAACAAAAATAAAATAAACCCACCACTCTCACACACACACACACACACACACACACTCTCTCTCTCTCTCTCTCTGATCCTCCTGATCAAAAAGAAACCCAACTCGTTCTTGAAGGTGTTCTCTACCGGATCAATATTGCAGGCTTCATCGTCCCATGCTTCTCCTTCGCACCACCAATAACCACCCTTCACATCTGTTTCTTCAACGACCATCGTCCCACCGTTACATCTGAACACCTGTAACAAAAACCCCAAATCTCCACAGTTTTTTATTCTAAAGAAGAAGGAGACGAACATGAAGGGTCGGGGTTTGGAAATTATCTCAAAATTTGAAGACAAAGAAGGTGATCGGAGAGGTTGGGTTTTTTCTTGCCCTATATCACCTTGGTTCACCCCACGTCTCTAGTTTTTCACAATTGATCGACACCTACCTCCTATTTCTTTTTCTTTGTTCTAAATAGAGACGTCAAGTCAAATTTATGGTGGTGATCGGTGGCTAATTTTGGAGGTGATTGGTGGTGATTTTCGTGTGATCAAGAAAGGGGTGGAGGAGTGTTTATGGTGGTGATTGTTGGCTAATTTGGGAGGCTGTTGGATGCACCGCCACCATCGACCTCATATGTTCCCTTCAATCCACCTTCTTCCACATTGACTATTCGATAAGAAAATCAACATCAAGCCACATTCAACACTTACCTTCTTCTTTAAATCCATCGATTTTCCGATTTTTCGGGTCTTTGTGGATGGTGAGAAGTTAGCAGAGCTTGACCAAGCTTTTGTTTTGATTTTTCCAGCAAGATCTAGGGGTGGTTTGGTGGTTGGTGGTGAAAGCTTATCAGGTTAAGGAAGGAGAGGTGGGGGTGGGGGAGATGGAGGTGGTTGGCGGCGAATGGTGTTGGGGAATGCAGATAGTGGCAGGAGAGAGATAAAGAAAGATTTTGGGTGTGTTCTTAAGCGAATGGTGGAGAACAACGACGGCGGCAGGCGGATTGTGGTGGTAAATGGCGATGATGGCAGACAAATGGTGGTGGTGAACGTCGTTGGTAGCAGATGGATCTTGGTGGTGAACGATGGTGGGATATGTTGGGAGTTCTTGAGAGGGTGGCATCTGGTGGGTATTCTTGAGAGAGAGAGAGAGAGAGAGAGAGAGATAGAGAGACTTTTTGTATCTTTAATTATTTAAAAACATTAAAAAAATAGAAAATACAAATCTAAAGGGCATAATAGTCATTTTAAGTGTATAGGGACCAAAAACACTAAAAATATCCAAAATTGGACCATTGATGCACCACCAAACTTTTTTGGACCAAAACTGCAGAATTTTGCCAACCACATGGACCATTTTTGCAATTTTGTCTAGAGATAACTTATATATTAAAAAGACAAAACTAAAAATTTGGTCCTTGTGGTTTGCAAAAATCTTTGGATGGGGTCCAAAAAGTTTCCAGCTTGCACAGAAGATCCAAAATCAAGGTTTTTCTGGGTTTTTAGTCTAAAAAAACTTGAAAAGACGGTTATACCCTTATTTATTTACTTTTACATTTTTTTTTACATTTTATTAACATTTTAATAATAATAATAATAATAAAATAGGTAAAACTCTATCTCTCTTACGTCTCTTTCTCCCTCCCTCCCTCCACTGATACTTCTCTCTCTCTCTCTCTGTCTCTCTCTCTCTCTCTCAGTCTCTCTCTCAGTGTATCTCATTAGAGAACTTTGCATTCTTTCTGTACCTTCAAAAATCATCTCCTCAAGAACACACTCACAAAACTTTACACACACATAGTGAAAAAGATCTAGTTTTGCTAAACCTTATCCATGATTTCTCCAGCTCCGACGATTAAAGACCCATCAACGAATTCCCCTTCTCCATTGTTCGTGCCACTAAGTTGTGCTTCTCTGACTATTACTAGGGTTTCATCTCTGGATTCAAGACCCGCTGATGAGTTCTCCAACTCCGGCAATAGCTCTAGACATGTATCAGTGGTGGAAGCTCCGACATGTAGCAGTGGTAGGACTGCAAACAGAAGGATGAAAACATGGAGCAATAGTGGAATCACTATTAAACCCTCTTTTCAATGATGTATCCTTCAAAATATCGATAAACTTGAGTTAATCCACACCTCAATTTTTATGCAAACCGTCTTATTGCAGTGAAATTATGGAACCCCTAAATGGAATATGGTTTAGACTGAACACAATCACAACAAATCGAGAAAAAATTGAAAACCCAGATCTTCAAACGCTCATAGAAGATTATTAGTTGAACCCCTCCGTGAAGCAATCTTGCCACAATTTCTCAGAAACGACGATCTCAGTCATAGTTTGTTTCCCCTTCTACATCACTCTCTTGTTGATTTCAAAAGTTGTTGATGTAGACTCAGTTGAATACACTTATTCTCAAAAGAAATTTGATTCATCCAAGTTCTACATAATTTTACAAATGATCAGGAGATTAATTATGTGAACATACTAGGAAGTATGTGGGTGGGGTTTTGCAGTTTTGATGATGGAATGTTATTTGCAAGTTGTAGATTGGTGTGTTGGAGAAGACGGATAGAGAGAAAAGAGAGAGAGAGAGAGAGAGAGAGAGAGAGAGAGAGAGAGAGAGAGAGAGAGAACGTATGAGTGGGTATGAGTGGGTGGGGATAATACATTTTTTCCTTTTATTTTTAAGTTAAAATAATATTAGAATAATTGTAAAAAATTAAAAAAAGAAATTAAAAGGGTATAATCATCTTTTTAAGTTTTTTTGGACTAAAAACCCAGAAAAACCTTGATTTTGGACCTTCTGTGCAAGCTGAAAACTTTTTGAATCCCATCCAAAGATTTTTGCAAACCACAAGTACCAAATTTACAGTTTTGTCTATTAAAAACTAATATTTCAGCTACCGTATTTGAAGAGACTAAAAACTTATCACTACACAACTAATTACATTTTCTTCTTTCGTACTCTTCGTATATAATGATTTACATTGAATTAAACATTATCGTTTTTCTTTTCTCTACATGACTTGAATCACACCTTTAAAGTTATTATTAAACTTTATCGACAATCCTGATACGGATAGATGGAAATTTGAAAACAACCTTCTAAAGTAGGTACAAATATGTGATATGAGGTCATGACAACAAACCATGCCCAGATGCAATGTCAAGCTTATGGCAATTTAATATCAATATTAATTGGACTTTGTTCATATGATTTGGTAATCTTGGCCCCCACCAAATGGTCCATGTCCATTGAACCTTAATTGTTTTGTTGTATATAATGATAATAAATTGCAATATGAGCAAAAAGACAACATATTATATGATTATTGTTATTAATTATCATCTTTGTGAATGATATGATACGTGAAATATGTCTTACCATATTATAAACATATATTGACAAGACAAAGTAGAACAATTAATTAAATTTACATCAAAGTTTCAGTAACATTAAATGATATGTATCGTGACTTTCTAGGTAACACCAGTTATTATTCTAACAAAATCTAAGGGGCTGTTGATTGATTTGATTTAAACGACAGTTTCTTATCAGACTTAATAAGAGACGTATAAAAAACTATATAATCGACTCAAAGACTTTTAATTTTAATTGTGATATAGAGTCTCAACGTAACCGAATTAGATAAATTTTTATAGAACCTTGTAAAAAAGTATAAAAAAAAACCCTTAGTGTTACATAAGCCTTATAAAGAATTGTACATTATACAAGAAAAGTTGTACATTTAGCTTTTATAGAAATTATTTAGATGTATAATGACTTGTACTTTATTCAAAAGAAAAAAATGTACGTTGTAGCCCTTTTAGGAGTTTTATGTCGTATACAAGAGTGGTCTTTTAAAACGTAATTCGTGATCATTAAATTTGCAATATTTCCTAATATTGATCATGTTATATTCTTGTGCAAGAACAAAATAAGCAAAATAAAAATAAAAACATGTACTAAATTAATGAATTTAACATAATTACTTCTAAAAAAAGTGATAAAATTACTTGATCACACCTACTTCGTACAAATGCAGAAAAGTAAAGCTTCGAAAACTTGTACGGTACAACCAGAACAGCACGACAATTGTAGAAAAATATAGCTTCCAATACTTGTACGGTACAAGTATCCGAGGCACAACTGACATGTACAGTACACTGTTACCAGCACAGCCACGGTAAAGAAATAAAATTTCCAAGCACTTGTACAGTACAACCAGAAACAAGACAATTTAAGTAGAACATAAGCTTTATATACATGTACAGTACAACTACAAACAGCACACAGTAACTTACATTTTCAACCTTCATTTTCATTAAAACTACTAAAAGAGGTACAATTTGAAATATCAAGATGATCAATCTGGGAAAACAGGATCCTAAAATCCCATAAAAAAACATGGACTTTGGTTTATAAAAAAACAACCACAAAGTGTTGTTCAATAGCACTAGCGCCATTGACCAAAGCCCAAAAACCAGATGCACCCTCCTTCGCCTTCAAACCACACCGGACCACGACTCGAACCATAAGACCCGACCCCGACCCTGACCCCACAAACGCTAACCTAACTAGACACGAAAAGAAAGGCTTTGTGTGTCCAACCATGGCCGCGGTTGAAACAGTCTCGCTTTCAAGCGAGACTAAAAGAGTCACGATCAGGTAGACTGTAGACTACAGTCTGCTTGTTCGTGACCAGAAAACCAACCAACGAGCCAAAGACAACCCCACCACACGAAACCGATCCTTCTATCTTTATTCTTATTTAAAATAGGATATCACACCTCCAAAGATTCGTGACAAGTGAATCAACCGCACTACTTGTGATCGAATTGCATTGTTGGATGTTCAATCCAACTAGGGTTTGCCCTAATTTTTTCAAGAACGGCGTACACTTGTTTGTAATCTTGGAGCAACCCGATACCGAAAGGATCTGTAAATTAATTTGAACACCTTCCGACAAACACGATACTCCGGAATCCGTGATTCCACACTTTGAAACATCGAGGTCGTTCAACAACACACAGTTTTCCGCAATCGCCGCTAGACTGTCATCGGTGATCCTCCGGCCGCCTTCAAGATTCAAGACTTCTAGGGTTCCGCCATGAACCCTAGCAAGATCCACCACGAATTTGTCGGTTAAGTTTACGCAATTGCTTAAATTCACCTTTACGAGTCCGGTATTCCGGTTTTCGAGAAGCGGGAGGAGACCGGAATCGGTGATTCCGCAAAGCCCGCTTAACTCGATGTTTTCTAGGTCCGGACATAATTTCCCAATAATTGCCAAGCTTGTGTTCCCGAACCCGATACAGTCTTTGATCGTTAAAGATCGGATTGACCCCGATCCTGATTCCGATTCCGATTCCACCCCCGATTCAGCGGAATCTTTGATTCCCATACATTTTACGATCGATAAAGACTTCAATTTTGAATTGCAAGATAGAACTCCGAAAACTCCATGTTGGCTAATCCGATTACATTCTTCCAACTGTAAACATTCGAGAGATTCAGCGGAATCCACGAATGAAATCAACCCTTTATCAGACACAAAACAACACTTCTTAATCACCATCTGCTTAAGCGAACCACAACCATTTGCAATCGATTCCAAGCTCAAATCAGTAATCCCATAACATGAGGTCACAGTTAACGAGATCAAAGATTGAAGACCTTTTGCGTTACCCATAGCCCAGAAACCTTTTTGACTCGCAGTTTGAAGGCTAATTAGCGAGAGATTAGTGATTGATTTCCCGTAATGCCCGATTACAGCAAGTGAGAAGTCTGTAATGTTTAAAGATTGGAGTCGAACTTTCTTTAAAATCGAAGATGGTGATGATAACAGAGTTGCGACTCCTTGATCGCCGACGAGCGGGCAGTCTTTGATTGAGATTGATTGAAGATTCGGGCAGTGTCGGGCAATGGATTGAAGGGTTTCGTTCCCGATGTTTTTGCAAGATTCGATAGTTAAAGAGGATAAATTTGGGCAGGATTCAGCGATTGCAGAAACACCTTTATTGGAAATCGAGGGGCAATGGGAAAGATCGAGTTTTTCTAATGAATGGCATTCTTTTGCGATCTCGATTAAAGATTCATCCTCGATTGAAGGCAAGTTCCATAACGAAAGAACTTTAAGCGAAGGGCAACCACGTGCGATTGCTGTGAATCCAGATTTGGTCACTTTGTTGGTTGCCCTAATCGAAAGCTTGCCTAATCCGCCGCGACCAGAGGTTCCGACGGCAATGGCGGCAAGTCTGCCGTCTGTGGCCTTCTTTCCTTCTATACACCTTGTGAGAAACCCGTCGTTTTCCGGTGAGATCATTTCAACATCGGTGGATGAGCCATTATCGATCTCGGAGATTCTGATGTTGCTTAGAACTGTGAGCCATCGCTTTGATACACAGGCGGAGGCACTCCGGGATTGACCGCCGGGCAAACGCCGGAGGATCTCGTAAAGACATTCTTCGGGAAGGACTTCGATCGATGGCTTTTGATCCTCTTCGAAGAATAGAAAGTATGAATCGCTGATTCGTTGGCGTTTACAAGGCGGACCATAAACGGAAAGCAAACGGGTTGAATCTTTTGAGCAGAGTGATCCGCCGGTGTGATAATCATCATCACCTGCAAATTCGAACATCAATCTATCAGAAAACAGTTTTTTCAATCCACCAAAAACAACTTTTAATAGCAATTTCTACGTTTCCGATTTAGCAAAAGCTGAAGAAACGAAGTACGATTTCCTAAAAGGTTAATCTTTCTATAAAAAGAACTCGTATTCATGGCTTCATATGTAAAATCTAGGTCAATGACATCAATCCCTATTTACAAGACACAAAATTCGAAGATTTCATCTACCAGATACCAAAATCTTCAAGATTTCCGATATAAACCCACAAATCAAATCTACTGACTATCAAAAACTCATACGATTTTTCAAGAAATCAAAACACCCAAATACGAAATTTCTAACAAGAACGTAACGAAGATAAATCAAAAACTTACCCCTGTAATTAACCAAAGTAGGCATCTTTGTAACTTCTTGTAATAACCCACCAAAAACAACAAATCTTTCACCAAAAAGCACACAAAGATTATCCAAAAACAGAAGCACTTGATGAAATCTCCTTCAAGATTCGATTGCATTCAGAAGGAAACCCTCTACAACCCAGTAGCAGGGCAAAAAAGGAAAAAGAGAGAGAGAGAGAGAGAGAGAGAGAGAGAGAGAGAGAGGAATGAAGTTTTGGAATGTTTGAAGAACACGCAGTGCTATTGTGGAAATAGAGATTGTGGATTTATATATACAAAAGGGGGATGCATGTAAATCATGCTGAGGTGTTAGTCAGTCTTTAGATACATCACAGACACCTCCCCCTAAACACACACACTGTTGCATACATTCATTGAATCTCCTCAAGAAAACCGGTTGTTCCGGTTGTTAGTCTGGAACTTCCCACTTGTACCAAAACCGAATGCCTTTTATTCTGCGTGCGCGTCGTTGACCCGAAACCGGACGGTGCCGGTAATTGTGTTCTAAGTTGAAAAAAATTTAACCTTTTAGTTTTTGACTTTTTTTTTTTTTTTTTTTTCCCAAATAATAATGTAACTGTTCACGTTTTTTTTTCATATTAATGTTTGTAAATCATAAAAACATCATTTTTTTTTTAAAGAGATCACAAAACATCATTTATTGAACAACAAAATGATAAATGATCATGTAATTGTGAAATGTTAGAAAATAGAAATGTAACCTTTCTTGTTTAGATTGTTATTTTGATCAGTTTTATACGGATAATAACTTGTAGCCTTATCAATTAACTAATTATTGTTTAGAAGATCCGTTATGTTTTTTTTTCTAGTTTTCTAAAAACATGAAGTCCATTTTTATCTATTAAAATGTCATCATCAGAAAATTGAAGGGTAACCTGGTAACACAATACCTAGATTTTGATCTTTAAGTGAGACAAGAGTTGTATCTCATAGGATACGAGTACGAGTACGGCCCGTGTGCCAAGGTCGGCCCATAGAAAATGGGTTTAAATGCCCCAAAAATCGGCTCTGTTACTTAATTTCGCATATTCACTCCAGGAACTTGTTTGAGACGATTTTCAAAGCTCTTTTGCACCAAGTTTGAAATCAAACCCAAGGGAAAATCAAATAAATCAAGAAGCTATCTCTACTAGTTGGATTAAAGGTGAGTTCATCCTTTTACTAGCTCAAGTTGATATGCTCATGGTGAATTTGGATAGGTGGTATGATGTGCATAAAATATACCTATCAACTTTTAAATTTATAACATACCAAAACGTAATTAACTATGTAATTATAGGCAATGTACCTCGTCAGATTATAAAATAGTTTGGGTAAGTTGGGTGTTGAACACATGGAACATAATTTAATTAATTAATACAACTACTTCTAATTAAACTAGAAAAACAACTAGAATGGAGGGAGGGAGGGGGAGGGGGGATACATTTTACATGTTCATATTAACTTAATTAAAATACTCAACTGATCACTAAAGTAAAAAACTAGAAAGATGATTTTAAATCAAGAATAAATGATACTTTCGTTTAGCTTCGAATCCCTTTTGTTTCATATGGTTGATTTCAAGACATTAGATTAATTCTGTTAGTTATCAAATAAAAGTTAATAGTCATCATGATGAGACTAACTAACATAAGTCAATTCAATAACTTTAATCCCAATGATCATGTAAGTTAAGGATACTCTTCCATATGTACAAACAGAATACAAAATCAAAAAATAAATTAAAGTAAAGGGAGGGTAAAAATGGAATAAAAAGATGCTTACGAAGCAGAACAACTTCTTCAACATCTACACTACCAGCATCCCGAGCTATGTCTTCTATATTACTGAAAAGAGGTAAAGGAAAAGAACTATATAAACTGTCATGTGAGTGTAAAATACATATCTGGAAGTCATAAACTTTTCATATATTCCAAAATTGCCCCTAATTTTAAGACTTTAGGGTCATTTAGGACTTCCAAATGGACATAAGAATCACAAAATTTAACCTTTGAGTAAATTACAAAAATGTTCTTGTGCTTTGTTATTTTACTATGTTAGTTTCAAAATTGGATCTTTTTTCAGTTCTAGACATTATTTCAAGGTTTCATATCTATTTTGGTCCTTATTCCAAACATCTTCTGTTAACACCAACTCTTCCTTTTTCAATTGATTAATCATTTCCAACTTCTAACTTCATCCAAAACTGACTCCTACGACTTCAAGTCACAACAATTAGCTTAAACACACATCAAGACATCCCATATGTCATAATTCCAAATAGAATGTTGGTTTTCATAACTAACATTGCATTACAACAAATTATACAATGATTATCTGATACAAGTATTAAGAAAAAGTGTGTTTCAATACAAAATCTATTATTTAAATCCCTGATCCGGGAGGTATAGGATCACAATTTCCCAAATTAAAAAAAAAATCCACCAGTTGATCCTATAAGCTTGTTTTACGCTTGGTTAAGAGCTTATAAACCCTAAGAAGTAGTTCATATAATAGTTTTGAACAAAATCAAACCCAGTATGCCATATCAAAATTAGAACAAGTGAAAAACATAACCACAATTCATATGGTGAAATCTACATAAACATAGAAAAATTACTTGACAATGATTTGTGATTACTCTTGAGGGGTGGCGGCGAAGCGGAGCATCATCGGTGGAGGATAGATTGTCGTAAGGCGGTGAAAATAGTAGGAGAAATAAAAATTAGCAGAAGCAAAAAAAAAATAATAATAATAACCACAATCAATATGGTGAAATGTAAATGCGAACAAAATTAAAATACTAAATTTGATTTGAAAGCACCAGAATAAACATAATACACATCTTGGTGACTTATTTCCGGCATGGGAACTTCTCCTCCAAAGCCCGCATATCCACCTTTTTCTCTATTGATGTGTACTCCATTGACGGTGATTGAGGGACTCGACGTACCAGATGTTGGTGAAGATCGAAGCTGGAAATCACCAACGGGAGACAAAGGAGCCATTGATAATCAATTAATTAGACTGGGAAGACAACCTTCATCTTCTAGACCTCATGTTGACCTAATCATCATATCTGAAAGACCCTGAATAATGGTTTGGTCTAGGCATAGTAGTTAGTAGTAGTGGGTGTGTAGGATAATTGCATTTGTCTAGAGTTTACGGTCAATATGTGTTTACGGCTGTAAACTCCTTACGGCCGTAAACACCTTGTGGTTGTAAGTTGAAGTCTATAAATAGGGGGTTGTGTCAGACTTTAAAGGTTGTTGATGCCTTCATATTTTCCCAAGCTGTATCTGATGTTTTATTGCTTTAAAGCGTATGCAAGCTTGGTTTCATTTGATTTTGCTTATTGATTCATATTGTGCATCTGTTATTCGTTTTGATCATTGGTAGATCCGTTTTCGGGCTTTACAATTGGTATCAGAGCTTAACCAGTGTCAAAGACGTCCTACAGTTGCGTTTTTAGCTAAATCGACATTCACAGTGATAAAGAAGGTTTCATTCCAGTCGAAATTGAAGTTTATCGAAGCTTACGGCCGTAAACTCGTATTTACGGCCTAAAGTTCTTTACGCTTCATTCCCGCAAACAATTCTCTCACACAGCAATCGAGCCTTTGATATCAAGTTTTAATGATCGCATTTAATTGAGTTTATTTTCAAATAAAAAAAATCCGATACCTGAGTTTAATTTCATTGATCGTAAACTCGTGAAATTGATTCTTTTGTTAACCGATAATTGCACCGTCGTTTTTCTGAGTAAATTTTCAAAATTATCTTTGGACCGTAAACTAGAGTTTACGGTCGTAAGGAGTTTACGGCCTAAAGATTTTTGATAATTTGATTAATTAATAATCAATAAATTTTATTACAAATCGGAATTCAAATTTTTCCTTGACCGTAAACACCAGTTTACGGCCTAAAAAAAATTGAAAAATATCTTATCAGTTTACGGAAAATTAAGTTTTTAATTAAATTTTATTTCAATTAAATTTAATCGTAATAAAAAAAATGGAAACACAAAATTCAAATCAATACCAAGAACTTGACGCTGTGATGGGAACAACTACGCGCATTCCTCGACTTATGTCTGCTGATGGCTTCCCCGAGTGGAAGTACAGAATCGAAAATATATAAAAATGAAGGATTTTAAAGTCTGGAAGTGCATAATCAAAGATCCGATCATAATCACCACTACAGTCGCGGGACAAGTGGTGGATAAGAAGATTGAGAATTATACTGATGAGGATTTCGAGACCATTAAGGAACAAGAGAAGGCATTGGCCATCTTGACTATGGCACTCTCACCAGACATTGCACAAGGTTTCAGAGAATACGCTTCTGCCAAAGCATTATGGGAGGCACTGATTGAAGTATATGAAGGAAACAAGGATATGCGAGAAAGTCGCCAAGACATGTTAAGGCAATGATTTAACAGGTTCAATTATGTGCCCGACGAGACTCTTAAAGCCCAGTTGCAGCGGTTTACAACTCTTAATACCGAAATGACTGTAGCGGGGATCTTCTATACAAAGTCTGAGGTTAACAAGAAGCTACTGAATGCTTTCCCAAAATCTTGGGACATGAATGTGGCTGTAATTAAGAAGACCAAAGATCTCAATCGCCTAACCCTAGCTGAAGTGATGGCTGTCATCAAAGCATGTGACATTGATGACAAGCAAAGAGAGATAAACCATGTTAACTCATACTCGACTGCAAACCTTGGCATTTCAACTAACAATGCTCTGTCTTCGTTTTCTTATTCATCTGCAGGCTTACCTTTCAATGCACCTCCTCAGACATAGGTACTCTCTCATCCATCGGCCCCCACTGTCTCAGCCATGCCCCAACCACAGAACCAATCATTCTTGATAGCTCCTTCAAATGTGGCTTCTTCTTCTTCTTCAAAGGGAAAGGAGCTTGATGAGAACATTGTCTTTGCTGCAGGGCTAATTAATTGCTATAATGCTCTTGTAGCTGGGGAGCTTCCTCCTCAACTATCGTTTGCAAATCTTGATCAAATCCATCCGGAGGATGTTGAGGAGATGGACATCACATGGAAAATTGCCATGGCTGTCTTTAGGTCAAAGTAATTTGCCAAGAAGACGGGAAAGAATAATTGGGGAATGAGCGCTGACAGGAAGGTTGGGTTCAATAAAGGAAAGCTTAGGTGCTTTAACTGTCACGAGCCAGGGCATTTTGCTCGTGATTGTCCTCACCCTGACAGAAGACCCAATAATGACATATCGATTGTTGCACTAGGAAACAGCAGAAGCAGTGGGCAACCAAACAATAAGAAGGCTATGGTTGCGCAATCATTTGACTGGGAAGATCAGATACAAGCTCTCAACATCTCTGGTCCAGAAAATGCTCATCTGGCACATGTAAAGGATGATACACCAGCAGGGATCGTTGCAGCGGAGGACAGCATGATGAAGCTTCAGTTTGCCTTGATGGTATCTTCTTCCAATGAACCTAATTCATCCAAGGTAAGTCTTCCATCATGTTCACAAGCTTGTATTGATTATGTGAAAACCCTACATGATAAAATTGAAAATTTAGAAAGCGAACTAGATAGCCTTAAAATCCTTCGTGAGTTAAATGATAAATTAAAAAGGGACGTAGAAGACCTTAGATATGAAGGATATCAACTTAGGAAAGGTCAGAAACCTCTTAAGGCTCAACTAGAATAAAAAATAAAGGACTTTAGAAAACTACATGAGGACTACAGTAATAAATGTGAAAACTATGATTATGTAGTCAAACAAAACACAGAACTGGTGGCTGAAATTGAGTCCTTGAGTGGCAAATTTGAAACTGCCAGACTTGATGTTCGAAAATATGATCATTCAAGTGAAGCGGTTGCGAACATGATAGACCACACCATGAAATTTAAAAGAAATCAATCGAAAGGTCTAGGATACAATAATGTGCCACCTCCCTTTAATCATTCATATCTACATAAGCCACTGTCCAAGGAAGAATTTGCCAATGAACCTTCTATGGTTTATGGAAAATCTTATGGTTTTGTTTCAGGAGGGTTTATTAATGTTGAAAGTACTAACATTTCTACTTCTCCTGCAGATCAATCCTTGAATCAGTCACAACACGAAGTTAAAGGATCTGTGTCTAAAATTAAACCTGAGTCCGAACCTGAAGTTTTAGCTTTAAACAAAGACAATTCTTTTTCAAATGTTTTGATTGACAATAGTTTTTGTGATGCTTTTGACTATGTTGATACTGTTTTATTTCTCCTGATACTGATAGTGTTTTGAATGTTTTTAATATGTCTGATAAATCTTTGAACAATTTGGTTGACAATTTGTGTGTTTGTGATAAAAATGTTGAAATACCACTGGTTTCACAACCTTCTACCAGTAAAGCACCCTCACTTCCCTCACAACCTAATACTGTTGCTAGTTCTTGTGAGAGAAGCAAGGGTGTTGGTAGGGAAAACAAATCTGAACAATGTAGTACTAGTTCCAACAATAACAAGCAGATCTGTTTTAACTGTGGCATTAGTGGTCATATTGCTAGAAATTTTCTAAATAGAATGTTTGTGAGCCATAATCTTCCAAGAGGGGAGAACCATTTCATAGGAAGGTCTTTAAATAGAAACTTCTCTAGAAGTCATTCTCGAGATGATGATTGGGCAGATGAACAAAAAAGGGATACTTTTCACAAACGTAAAAAGGTTTTTAAACACCATGTCCGAAGAAGTCTGCCAAAGAGGAGCTCAGCCATGCCAAGGTCAAGCTCTTCCCAAAGTAGCAATGGAACTTCAACCAACTCTGGTAGAAGTCATACATGTTGTAAGCAGACTGTTAAGCATAACATGACAAAATTAAATGAGACATACAGAAAACCTAATTATAAGTGGAGGCCCAAACCTATTCCCAATACATCATCTACGCCTCCTGAGAAGGTTATTTGTAGTAAATTTGAAAAGGCATCGGGAACACCCAGGAAAATCATGACCTAGTTGCCCAAATCTAATTAAACCTGCATATTTTGTAGGGACAGTTGCGGGGAAATGTCGTCAGACCATGGTTCGTTGACAGTGGTTGTTCCCGACATATGACGGGAGATATCACCCAACTACACAGCATTCAATCATTTAATGGGGGATATGTCTCTTTTGAGAGTGGAGATGGAGGAAAAATTACACAAAAGGGAACGGTGTCAAATGGAGTTCTAAGCTTTGAAAATGTGAATTTCGCTCCCGAGTTAAAACACAGTATGTTAAGCATCTCTCAGATCTGTGACAAGGGCTATTCTACGCATTTCACTGACAAGGAATGCATGATCTTAAATCCAGGCTTTGTCATCCCAGAAGAATGGATTCTCGTAAAGTCGAAAAGGGATGGGAACGCCTATATTATCGATATGAATAGCAATCTCCCAGAGCGAGTTACTTGTTTGTTCTCCAAGATCTCCGAGCAAACAACAATGCTATGGCACCGAAGATTAGGTCACTCTAACGCCAAGAACCTAAATCGTCTTGCGACGAATGAGATGGTCCGTGGATTTCCTGTCAAAGACTTTATCACGTTTGAAAAATGTGTGTCATGTGCTCAAGGAAAGCATCATCGAAAGCCACATTTGCCGAAACAGGTTAACTCAATAAGTCAGGTTCTTCAACTACTTCACATGGATTTGTTTGGTCCAGTGAACGTGCTAAGCATCAATAAAAGTTCTTATTGTTTAGTTGTGATTGATGATTTCTCTCGATTCACGTGGGTTTTCTTTCTATCCAACAAAGCTGGCGTCACTGAATTGATCAAAAGGTTCATCATACTTGTTGAGAATCAGACCAATCAAAGGGTGAAGGCGCTTCGTACCGATAATGGAACATAGTTTAAGAATTCTATCCTCAATCACTTCTGTGCTGAAAAGGGTATCCTGCGTCAATTTAGTTCAGCTCATACACCTCAACAAAATGGTGTTGCTGAAAGGCGGAACAAAACACTCAAAGATGCTGCAAGAACGATGTTGTGTGAATCCAAGCTACCTGTTTTCTTTTGGGAGGAGGCGATAAACATTGCTTCTTATGTTCAGAATCGAGTGCTCATCAACAAAGCTCAAATGCAAACCCCGTATGAAATCTACTATGGTCACAAGTCGTCGATCAGTCATTTTCGAGTATTTGGTTGTCCATGCACCCTTCATCACCTAGATGCCAACCCGAAGTTTAATGCCAAAGCCGATGACTGTTATTTTGTGGGGTACGCTACTCGCACCGCTTATAGAGTCTACAATAAGAAAACCAAGCAGATTGTGGAATCCTATGACGTGCGTTGGTTGGAAGAGAATGAGACAGACGCAAGAGTGGGTCTGGATTGGTTGTTTGATTATACGTCACTTTTTAAATCCTTTGACATGTACTCAAACAATGTATCTTGAGCTGATTCGCATGGGAAGGGCATCTCTGAAGTTAAAGACGAAGAAGTCGTGTACAAGCATGTATCCAAATCTTCTGGTTCATTAAAAGGGAAAGCTAAAGCCTCACTTAAGGGAGATACCTCTGGTTCTCATAAGGGAGGATCTCCTGATGCATCTGAGGGGGAGCCTTCTTCTACACCTGAGGGGGAGTCTTCTTCATCATTATCGGGGGAATCATCTTCTACTCCTCAAGAGAGTCCGTTCGTGGTACATGATAGTCCTCAATCAGTCCATACTGATTCTTCTAATGCTGGAACGACACCTCATATGTTTATAGAGAAAGAGTTAACTCCAAACGATGCTTCCGCTGTCTCCTCAACATTCATGAAATTACTCTTTCCTGATCTTATTGCAGATGACTATGTCGCAGAACCATCTGGTGCTGCCGAACCAGCAAATGAAGGAGGGATCAACATTCACACTCTCCCTGTCTCCTTAAATGATATCAACCAAGAAATACCCTCAAGTGTTCAACGCGATCATCTGATCGAAAACTTCATCGGCCAGCTAGAGGATGGGGTTAAAACTAGAAGCAAGAGTGGAGACGCTAATACATGTTTGTATTCTTGTTTCATCTCACAAATTGAGCCTAAGAATGTAGAAATGGCTCTAAATGAACCTAGCTGGGTGGATGCAATGCATGAGGAATTGCATCAATTTGAAAAACTCGGTGTTTGGAAGTTAGTTGAGTTACCAAAGGGCAAAAAGTCTCTTGACACACGGTGGGTCTATCGTAAAAAGCAGGACGATTAAGGGGTTATTGTGCAAAACAAAGCTAGACTGGTAGTTCGTGGGTTTCGACAAGTCGAGGGTCTTGACTACACTGAAGTATATGCTCCCGTAGCTCACTTGGAGGCAATTCGTATCTTCCTAGCATATGCTTCATATATGAATTTCACTGTTTTTCAAATAGATGTCAAGACTGCCTTCTTGTATGGCAAGGTGAAGGAAGAAATCTACATTGATCAACCTCCAGGGTTTGTCGACTCGAAGTTTCCTAATCATGTTTACAAGTTGGAAAAAGCGTTGTATCGGTTGCATCAAGCTCCTAGAGCATGGTATGCAACTCTAACAAAGCATTTGCTCGAACATGGTTACACTCGCGGTACTATCGATCAAACATTGTTCATAAAGCATGTCGACAAGGACCAAATACTTGTTCAAATATACGTCGACGACATAATCTTTGGATCAACCAACCAATAGCTTTGCAAGGAGTTCGAAAGTGTAATGAAGAAAAGATTCGAAATGAGCTCTTAGGAGAAATGACCATGTTTTTGGGGCTTCAGGTTAAACAAAATTCAACCGGAATCCTACTACATCAGGCCAAGTATGTGGAGGACATTCTTGAGAAGTTTGCACTTCACGATGCTAAATCTGCTTCTACACCGATGGCTGAACGACCTCTCCTGACTCCAGATCCAGAAGGCGAACCCATAGATCAAACTCTCTATCAATCGATGATCGGATCCCTGATGTATCTTACTGCAAGTCGACCAGACATTATGTTTGCAGTTTGTCAATGCGCACGTTATCAGGCTAATCCTAAACTATCTCATCTTATTGCTGTTAAAAGAATTTTTTGTTATATCAAAGGAAGCCCTAAATTGGGTCTTTGGTATCCGAAGAATTCTGAATTTGATCTTTATGCTTTTACTGACAGCAATTATGGAGGTTGTGAGCTTGACAGGAAATCAACTTCAGGAGGATGTCAATACCTAGGTGACAGATTAGTTTCATGGCAATGCAAGAAGCAGCACATTGTCTCGACTTAGATAGCAGAGGCGGAATATGCAGCTGCATCAGCTTACTGTTCTCAAGTTATCAGGATCCAACATCAGCTGTTGGACTACGATTTGAATTATTTAGAAACCCCTATCTATTGTGATAATGAAGCTGCCATACAAATTGCTAAGAACCCAGTCCAACATTCTAAAGCCAAGCACATCGATATTAAAATTCACTTTATTAGAGATTGTTATGAACGTTCTTTAATTCGAATAGAACAGGTCCACACTGATAACAATGTGGCGGACTTGTTCACAAAACCTTTTAACAAAGCTCGCTTCGATGTGCTTGTGGGATTTCTGAAAATGATACGTTTTGAGGATTAAGTTTTTTATTTTTTATTTTATTTTTATTTTATTTTTATTTTTATTTTTGGTTTCATTAGTCTATAGTTTGAATTATTTTTTTGTTAGGTTAGTTTAAATTTGTGCATTGTTTTGTTTCGTATTCTCACCCATGCACAAATTTAGGGGGAGAAATAAAAATCCAAAAACAACAAAAAAATTAAAAGATTGATAAAATCCAAAAATAATGTCATTTTTGTTTAGCATTTCAGTTGACAACTTTGGTTGTAAGTATTGTGATGGGAAATGAAATTAACAAGTGATAACGGGCAACCTGAATCGGCGTAACGTACCTAAGTTGAATCGTCGACGATCTGTACTCGATGTGCTGGTAGGCATGAAAGATTTCAAATGGACTTGACTAGGAAAAGTTGAACCTAATGAATTTAAGGACTTGACAAACTTTGACCTAGTTAGATCCGTTTAACCTGATGTCACGATGCTCAGATAGGTTGAGCAGGGAGATATACATGGGAATCTATCGTTCACACTAAATAACCCGTATATGGAACCATGGAGTCACTTTTCCTCGATGTGCGGATTCTGTCCTTAATTCTGGTTGGATGGGGCGACTGGTAAATTCCGATAAGCTAGGTCTGTAGAATATCATTTTCTTTTCTTTCATACTGTTAGTCATATGCTGCACCCTTTGCATGATTGGAAGAGATCCGACCTGGATTACAGCATATGCAATTCTCTTCTCTGCATGTGATATCTGTGAAACTTCTCCTATCTATTAGCCATATGTTGTCTCCTTTGCGTGACCTCAAATCCGACCTGGTACACAGCATATGCAACTTTCTACTTCTCAATCCCTCTAAAGTAATAAGTTAGTGAATTCTGAATCTATATTCTCTCTGAATGGTTGTCTGCTCACCCGGTGTAAGGAGTACTCTGGAAGTTCTTGATGGCTGGGGCATATCAGGAAGCGGGAAACATGTTCCAGTACACTTAAAATTGAACATATACAAATTGTTTGTAGATCTCGCTGCTCGATTTAGGTGGACAACAATATCCCTGGTTGTAGTCAGTTAAATGGTCATAGGATAAATTTATTCAAGATTTAGAATTTATCATAGTGATAGATATTCATAATTAGATACATGTCTGAATCTCATCTGTAACAGCCCGCATTCAGGTATTCTTCTGTTTTGGATTAAATTGTTAAATTTAGGGTTTTGCATGGTAGGCGAGTACGCTGGGCGTACAAGGTGTATGCTGCGCATACTCGCGCGCCTCATTTGGACGTGTTCCCCCTTAGGTACGCGGGGCGTACCCAAGGTTACGCCCGGCGTAACTCATTCAGATCCAAACCCTAATTTCCTTTGATGAGGCTATAAAAGGAATGTGTGGCTGGTCTTCTCATCCACCATCCCTCAGAGTGAAACCCTAAAAAGAGTGTACCCTCGTTCTTTGGCCATTGTGTGTGTATTCTAAGCTTGGTGGTGCCATTATAAGGTTGCAAAGGAGAAGAAAAGCTTGTTGGAGAGGCTAGAAGTGGTGCTCAAGTGTAGATCTGAGCTTTGCAAGGGCTAAAGCTTCATTTCCAGGTATAAAGTTCGGATCTTGTCACTTGGTTCATGTTGTATGCTTAAAAGGTCATTTTCTAGGGTTTAAGTCCCAAAGGTGGAGACTTTTGTGCAAATGGCCTCCATAAGCTTGGATAGTTCATATTTCTAATCTATTGGAGTTGTAGACTCATAAAAATGGCATCTTGGACGTGGGGATTGCACCATGCATGAGATCTAGGTCCTTGAGTTTGAATAAAAGGTGGTTATGTGATGTTGGAGCCTTTACAGCCATGCCAAGGCTTAAAGGTCTAGACTTTATGGGTTTAGACACACTAGAAGAGTCGAATCTAGAAGTGGAAGTAATGGCTTAACCGATTAAGACCAGAAATGGAGAGTGGCTGATTCTGGTGGTTACGCTGGGCATAACTTCCAGTACGCGCAGTGTACTGGGTGGAGACCCAGATCAGGGAGGGGCTGGAGATGTACGCCCCGCGTACTCTCAGGGTTTGACTTTTGTTGACTTTTAGGGTTTTGGTCAACATGAGGACTTTAGGTCAAGGAAGGGTAATATGGTCTTTTACCCTCTGAGGAACGATGATAAGGGGTAAAGTTTTAGTGGTGAAAGTCTTTGTGTATTAAATGATATTTTTATGTTTAGGCGAGGTTGAGCCGTCGTTCGGGTTCGGTGATAGCGAGGACGCGAGATCTTAGACTTTCCACAAGGTGAGTTTTCTCACTATACTGTACCCGGAAGGGTTGACTGTGTGACGGGAAGGTCGGATATGCTGTGAAATAAATGTATCATGTGTGATAAGTTATTCGTTATATGTGCCATGTATGTTATGTTTGATATGGGCCGGAAGGCATTATGTTATGGGCTGGAAGGCGTATATGTTATGGGCCGGAAGGCGTTGTGATGTGGACCGTAAGGTTGATGTGGGTAGGACCGGAAGGTTTACCTAGTCGGGACGGAAGTCCCCTGAGACACATAGACCGGAAGGTCATGGCCTGGAAAGGCGTATGTGCGTAGGTTGTATTTTGGGGAAACTCACTAAGCATTTATGCTTACAGTTGTTGTGTTATGTGTTTCAGGTACTAGCGAGAACCGTGGGAAGGCGCCGGCGTGATCGTACACATTATTGGGGGAAAAACTATTTTTATGATCTTTGGGATGTATTTGTGACAATATTGTTTACGTTTGAATTTGAAATATTAATCGATGTTTTGATGTTTACAAAAATGAAAAAAAAAATTGGTTTTAAAATTTACGGCGTTTCAAGTTGGTATCAGAGCCTTGGTTTGAGGGATTCGGATACACCTTCGGGCGTAACTGAACTCAAACCAGGGATTTGAGAAATTTTAATTAAAAAAATCAATAAAAATTTGATAAGAGATTTTGAAACAATCAAGGAAGGGGAAGTGTGTACGCTCAGCCAGCGCCCGAACGGTAAAATCACCAAAATACTCTTACAATATGTGTTATGAGATATGATATGATATGATACGCATGCTAGTAGACTAGGTATTCATATTAGGACTAGAGTGGCCTGATTTGTGATGCCTTAGTCTAGGGAAATCTGTTGCTATGAGGTGCTTTGAGAGCGAGTGGGTAGCTAGTGCATGGCAAGAATAGAGTACTCAGGATCCGGGGTTTGGGGAGGAGGATTTGGGGTGAATGCTGATGCGGTGTAGTTGGTAGTATTGGACCCGTACTACTGAAGACACCGGGTCAGTGGGCAACCCAAGTAAGAATCCCTGGGTATTGGAGACTGAGTAGGGTTGTGTTATCGAGAGCAATTTTGCTCGATAGAGTCTCTGATATTTCTATGTTGTATTTCAGAGGCATCATGGTTGGACCACGCCACAGACCGGGTACGAGCAGTGTGAGTGACGAGGAGCTTCGTCAAATGATTCATGAGGAGGTGGCTGCAGCGATCCGGGCTGAGATTCCGGAGATGTTTGGGTCTATTAAGACCACACTGATGGAGACATTTGATGAACGGTACGCCGCGTTGACTGAGGCCACAGCCGCTGCAGCTACCGCAGCTGTGGCCGCTGCCACACCGCAGGGAGGTGACTCGTTGCTGTTCCGGGAGTTCAGCAACACGAAGCCACCTGAATTTGATGGGACGCAGGATCCGATCGCTGCGATGAGATGGATTGCTGATACCGAGGGATGCTTCTACACTTGTTCATGTCCGGAGCATCTGAGGGTACGGTTCACCTTGAACCAGCTCCGCCTGGGAGCAAAGGATTGGTGGAAGTTCGTGACGGTGAACTTCACTCTAGCAGAGGTTTCAGCTGTGACATGGGAGAGGTTTACTACTATGTTCAGAGACGAGTACGTTCCCCCGGTGGAGAGGGAACGGTTGGTTCAGGAGTTCTTGACCCTCAAGCAATGTAATGATTCTGTCACGGTGATCACGCGGAAGTTTCATGAGAGGGCGATGTTCTGCCCCGAGCAGGTGTCCACGGAGCAGGCTCGGATGAGCCGGTATTTGGGTGTGCTGAGGAGGGATATCCGGGAGTTCGTATCGAACTCGTCGTACCAGACTTTTGCTGAGCTTCAGGTGAATGCCAGGAGGCATGAGATCGAGTTGGAGACCCAGGCCAGGGAGGAGGCCAAGTCTCAATGGGTGGATCGGCGGCCGGCTTAGTCTCAGTCGGCAGCCAAGCGGACCAAGACTGCCGATTCGAGATTAGGAGGTCAGAAGGGCCGCACTTGCGGAAAGTGCGGCAAGAGTCACGAGGGGGCATGTCGATCGGGTGCTTGCTACAAGTGTGGCAAGGAGGGGCACATCGCTAGGGATTGCCCCAAGGGATTCATCGTTTGCTTTCATTGCAACCAGACCGGACATCGGAAGGCCGAGTTCCCCCAGCTTCGCCATGGATCTACGCCTGCTACCAGGTTACCGAGACTCGGCCAGTAAAGGCCGAGGCTCCGGAGGCTCGTGGAAGAGCTTTCCAGTTGACTACGGAAGAGGTCCGCGCGGCGCCTGATGTCATAGTCGGTATGTATTCTTTCATGTACTTACTTTTATGCTAAGATATTGTGCTTATATTATGATATGCGTAGGTACTTTTCTTGTGAATTCTGTACCTGCTTTGGTATTATTTGACTCGGTTGCGAGTCAGTCTTTTGTATCGTTGGCGTTTAGCCAGCACATCGGTATTGATCGGGAGGTGATGAGTTGACCCCTACGAGTTTCTATAGCAGATGAGAAAGCGGTATACGCCACTGATGTGATTCGAGGATGTGTGCTCGAGATTTTTGGGGTCGAGTTCCCTATAGACTTGGTTCCTATAGCGATGGGGGATGTCTGCATCATCGTGGGCATGGACTGGTTGAGAAAGTTTGGGGCAGTAATTGACTACGAGAGACAGCTAGTGACGATTTGAGACCCTAGTGGGGGAGTGCTTACGGTGTATGCCGAGGGGACCCGATGTGAGTCGGCGTTTTTTTCAGCTGCCAGGGAGAGGCAGAGTTTGCAGCAGGGCTGCAATGGATTCATAGCCTACGTGATGGATACTCGAGTGGCCGCGGGGAGGCCCAATTCAGTTGATGACGTTCCTGTTGTATGCGAGTTTTCGGATGTGTTCCCCGAAGAGTTACCGGGTGTGCCTCTGGAAAGGCAAGTGGAGTTCCGTATCGATTTGGTTCCGAGAGCGGCGCCCATCGCCAAGGCGCCTTATCATCTCACTCCACCGGAAATGCAGGAGTTATCCTCACAGCTTCAGGAGCTGTTGGGAAAGGGGTTTATTCGACCGAGTAGCTCACCTTGGGGAGCGCCGATTTTGTTCGTCAAGAAAAAGGATGGTTCACACCGGATGTGTATCGATTACCGGGAGTTGAACAAATTGACGGTTAAGAACCGGTATCCATTACCTAGGATCGACGATCTGTTCGATCAGTTGCAGGGGGCATCTTGGTTCTCCAAGATAGACTTGAGGTCGGGTTATCATCAGATGAGGGTTCGGGATGGAGATATTCAGAAGACTGCTTTCAGAACTCGTTATGGACATTATGAGTTTGTGGTGATGCCTTTTGGGCTCACCAATGCCCCGACCGTGTTCATGGATCTTATGAACCGGGTATGCAGGCCGATGTTGGATCGGTCGGTGATCGTATTCATTGATGATATTTTGGCATATTCGAGGTCTAGGGAGCAGCATGAGGAACATTTGAGGGAAATTCTTGGGGTATTGAGAGCGGAGAGGCTGTATGCCAAATTCTCCAAGTGTGATTTCTGGTTACGAGAGGTCCAGTTCCTCGGGCATCTTGTTAACCAGAAAGGGATATTGGTCGACCCGACCAAGATCGAGGCGGTGTTGAGGTGGGAGGTGCCATGATCGCCCACTGAGATCAGGAGTTTTCTGGGATTAGCTGGATATTACCGAAGGTTTATCAAGGATTTCTCCAAGATTGCCGTGCCATTTACTAGGATGACCCGGAAGGGTGTTGCGTTTTCATGGGGACCGGAGCAGCAGTCCTCATTCGAGACGCTTCGTCAGAAATTATGCGAGGCTCTGGTGCTTGGACTCCCAGAAGGGATGGAGGATTTTGTGGTGTACTGTGATGAATCTATATCGGGTTTGGGGGCGGTGCTTATGTAGAGGGGACATGTGATAGCGTATGCTTCGAGGCAGTTGAAGCCTCATGAGTCGAGATATCCCACCCATGACCTGGAATTGGGGGATGTGGTGTTTGCCCTCAAGATCTGGCGGCATTATCTTTATGGGGTTCGGTGTACTATCTACACGGACCACAAGAGTCTGAAGTACTTGATGGATCAGCCAAATCTGAATATGCGACAGAGGAGATGGTTGGATGTGGTGAAGGATTACGATTGCAAGATCATGTACCACCCTGGCAAGGCTAATGTGGTGGCCGATGCGTTGAGCCGTAGGGCGGAAAGCGCCCCGATCCGAGATATTTGTATGAGGTTGACGGTGATGACCCCGATTTTGGATACTATTCGAGGAGCTCAGGTTGAGGCTACGAAAATAGAAAACCAGAGGAGGGAGCGGGTTGTAGGTCAGGTATCAGGATTCGTTACGGATGGTCGAGGGCTTATGACTTTGTCAAATAAAAGTTAAATAATTATATAGTTTAAAATAAATAAGTAAATTAATTCTTTTAAAGATTTTCGGTTTTGGTATCAAAAACCACTAGGACCAAAATCTCACTTTTCGGTCAAGAACACCTTTGAACTGAGAACCCTCTTAGACCGAAATCCCCCCTCCCCTAGTGTGACCGAGAACCCTTTATACCGAGAACCCTTGGTTCTCAATTAGAGCTTTTGACCGAAATCATGAAGATAAGCCGAAATCCCTCACTTTTAAACGGTGGCACACCTCCCAATGTAATAGAATACTCCTTCGAATGCATGTGTCACGTCAATTTTATCCCATATATATATATATATATATATATATATATATATATATATATATATATATATATATATACATAAACCGAAAACACCATTAACAATTCACATTACGTTCCAAAATCCTTCACATTTTCTCTCAAAATCCATAAGAACATCTTCAAGTTATACATCTACATCTTCAAGTCTTCATATTTTGCCAAGAACATCTTCAAAATCTTCATACAAATTCCCAGGAAAAACAACTCCTTCAATTATTTCTTAAGAGTTAATTGGTAAGTATCCTTAAATGACTAGTGTTATTACAACCTTTTAATGATAGTTAATCTAATGTATACACGGTATATGTGTTTAAAAAAATTAGGATACGACAATATACACGTCTTCTAACCCGAGGATCATTGCTATCACTTCGTTATCCAGCGTAGAACACATCTGAGGTGAGTTCATACCCCTACAATTTTTATGATTTTTCCATGTTTTTATGGGAGGTGAGGGGAATACAAGTAAAACACAAGAAAACTTGTGTAAAATACGAACCATTACATTTATATTTTTACAAAATATAAATACACATATGGATACCTATTTGATTACAATAAAACTTTAATAATTTTGTACCATGTCAAGCAAATAGGGTATAATTATATAAACGAACATATATAATTATTTATTTCATTTCAATTCATTATCATGGCAAATTTGAGAATAGCAAACAAAGGGTTCAGTATTTCAACGAAAAATTTATATAGACTATAATATGTATAGTTTATGGAACATACATACTATTTTACCCAGTTGGGGGCACAGAAAATAATTATTTAAAACAATAATTATTTTTCATACAATGTAAACACTATGAAGAGGTAATACATACAAATCTTACAAGAAAAAGGGATTGCACTACACTATATGTAAACCGCTGATATAGCTTTGTGAGATATTATCTTCAAGTACTTACTAAAGTACCAACAAAAGTCATGTATTATAACCAGGATCACCTGGAGGAGGAACGTGACACTTGTGTATAGACCTATACGATACTGACAATCCCACACCTAAATTGTTAGCTATATGTTAGACTGGCAGGTCTGGGGTGAAAAATATGATACCATTCCGACACCTAAAGAATGTCATAACAGGCCATCAGTCATCAATTATGGTTATAAGAACTCACAATTGGGTATTAACAATACGTTTGGTTTAGAAATACGAACATATCTTCAACTGGTTTTATTTAACAATAAAACTACATTATGCTATTTTCAAGTACAATACAATTTACATTCTGGAAACATACATTACAGGGTTTTACACAGATACAACAACGGAACATTATTTTACAATACAATTAAATTTACATTTCTGGAAACATGCATTCAAATGGTTTTATATAAGTATCAAACGACATATTACTATTTAAAGTATGGAAAATACTTGAATACTACGGTCGTGGAACATTTAAGACTACATATTACTATTTTAAGTATGGAAGATACTTGTACACTATGGTCTTGGAACATTTAAGACTATATTACATATAAAATAAAATATTGGATTTTCTAGAAGAACACACTACCATTTTCAAGGAACAAAGACACATATTTCTCATACAAAATGCTTATGAACTCACCAACTTTAATGTTGACACTTTTTCAAAACTACTTGTATTCTCAGGGAATCACTAAGATAGGTAACAACAAGCTTTTGGAGACGAGACGCTAAGACGTCAGTCAAATTCTTATATCATCATATTGTAATCGATTTTTGAAACATGTAACACATGCAAACCATGTAACATTATCAATTATATTTATGATGATTATGTTTACTTTGATCTCTATTATTCAGTTTCTATGATATTGTACATGAAGATGCCCGCCCCCGATCGTTTCTGTCGTCTCATCGGCTTGGGGGTGTGATAGATTCCAAGATTTATGGTTTGAAGTCTTTTGGATATTTGATTATCTGTTAAATTCTTTATTTTTCTTGTTTTCATTGATATGATGATTGGGACAATCGAAAACAAAAGTTTTAATCTTAAAAACATTTAGGTATTCAAACTTTTTATGGGTTAGGTTTTACCATTTTATTAGTATTAAAGTTAATGAAATTTGCATATATTGTAGGTGTATATGGTGAACATCGTGGTTTCTGGAATCGCAAAATTGTTATTGGATCTGTAGGATTGTGTAAATCACTTTTTAAATTTGATATTTCATCCCTTGTGTTGGGTAATCATGAAAAATTATATGAATAATCCTAAAAGAGTAATTTTGATTATAGATACAAAGTGAAAGTCACGAGATCTAGATGATGATAAGAGATAATTTGTAGTATTACAATCCACCAAATATATTGGTTAATGAGTATATATACTCATCACATCTAAAATTTGAATGATGATCATAATTTTTAAGAAAGATATTAGAAGTAATCAAAAGTTATATGTTTAAAGCTAACTTAATTGGTGTTGTCAACTCATTGTTAAAACAAGTAGCCATAAGGCATCATGAGCTACCTTCTACCATGTTAAAACACTTTGGAATTCATTATTTCATCATAACATTTCTTCTTAATAAAATCCATTTTCGAGGCAGGGCGCTACCCCTCGAACCCTACATAGGAGCAATCCCCTTGACCCCTTGTCATTTTGGTTGTACCAATGACAAACGTGTATTAGAAAAATATGCATTTCACACCTCCTAACTTGTATACAATCAAAATTTAAACTCCATTGGTAATCTTGGAAATTCCTTTACACTAAAACGACTTTGTGACACTATAATCACCGACATGAATTTCATAAAACAAACCTTAAAATGTTTCATGTATATATGAATTGTTTGTGCATTGCCTCACTTATTTATTATACTATTATGGGAAGCTTTATTTATCTCATTGGTACTTTCCTCAACAAAATACATGTTCATATGGTTAGTCAAGTTGGTGATGCTTTATTATTGTTCATTAGGATGTGTTTCTTTGCAGTCACAGATATCGAAAACTCATTCAAGTTTAGAGAATATTATGTCTGCATCATCTTCTTTGGAGTTACATGTTTATAGTGATGTTGCTTGGGATTGTGATCCTTCATATTGCAAGTCTATTATTGAATTTTGTATATTTTTTAGGAATTTTTTTATTTCATGGAATAGTAAGAAATAAGATATTGTTTATTGGTCATCGATTGAAGTTGGATATCATGGAATTGTCGTGATTACACATGAGATTATATGATTATGTTGGTTCATTGTTGATGTTTCTTATCTTGCTCCGTTATATTGTGACGATAAAAATACGATACAAATTCTCACGATTCATTTTTCACAATAAAAGCAAGGATAAATTTTTAGCAATTTTATATGGGGTTAATCTTCAATAGGATTTCCTACTTCCAAATATGTCTGTGGTTTTAAAGTATATTTAACTCTAAAAAATTATTATTGATACGAGTATAAATAGTATTTATAGCCAAGATAGTAAAATGAAGCGTTACATAACAAATAGAGAAAAAATGACCGATTATAAAGGTCACAATCTATCTACTCAACTGTAATTTTCTACGTAACACCAAGTGTTCAATAAAAACTTGTAGATACTTTGATCAACTAGTTAGTTTCAACAATTTTGCTCTTAAATCTTCATCTTTTATCTACGAGATTTTGATTCTTAACATTTGACTGATGAACACATATATGTCAACTTATGATATTGTGAGTCCAAAGACCATCTAATAATCAACTAGGTAGTTAATATTCAGTACGTGCTTATGAATTAACTTTACTATATTTTGTATATGTATATCATAAAACATATTTTAGTAACTAAGAACAAATATATGCACACAATTTGTTTCATGGTAGTGTTTTCTGAATTAACTTTACTATATTTTGTATATGTATATCAAAAAACATATTTTAACTAAGAACAAATATATGCACACAATTTGTTTCATGCTAGTGTTTTCTAAATTAAACGTACTATTAATAACCAATCTGAAATTGACATTCTTTTGATAGGGTTATACTTTAAAAAGCAAAAAGAATATCGCAAAGAACAAAAGGAATCGATATACATCCCGATAAAAGTATTAATGCTATTCATCCATCAAATAATCCCATAATTTAGTTGCATCTAATTTGTAAAATTATATTAGATTAGGAAATTTTCATTACTTTATTAATGTGAGAAATTAGAATAAGTTATTTATGTTAAAGTAAATGGGTGGACGTCACTCTTAAGTGTCCTCACCAACCGATTTTATTTATTTATTTTACTACTATTATTTTATTTTTGGAATTGCCGGGTTTTAATAAAACATAAATATAATAGTAAGAAAGCTAGTAAAAACTAAAAACAAATTATAAAAAAACAAAAATAAAAGAAAGCTCGTAATACATCTATCATATATCCAAAATAAATAAATAAATAACCGTAAACAACTCAATCAAAATCGTACTATCTAAGGCTTAAACTTATAAAAAAATATTATTATAAAATAATTATGAATAACAAAAACTGAAATTATAAAAAAATAAAATTTTAATTTTATCTTAAAACTATATTAATATAGATATTTATTTATAAATAATAAAAAATTATGACTTTTGATATATTGAAAATAGTTTTTCGATGAGAATACTTCTTTAAAAATTAAAAAAACTACAAAACTATGTTTTTAATATTATATATATATATATATATATATATATATATATATATATATATATATATATATATATATATATATAATTAACATAATTTAAAGAAACATGTTTCTTGGAAAACACGTTGTATCAATTTCACTTTTTCGATGATACGATAGACGGTTTTGCAGTAAAAATAAATAATTTGTTGAGAATAATTTCTTAATTCTCAATGTTTTTAATTTTCTCAAACCATATATATATATATATATATATATATATATATATATATATATATATATATATATATATATATATATATATATATATATATATATATATATATATATATATAGAGAGAGAGAGAGAGAGAGAGAGAGAGAGAGAGAGTGAAGTTCAACAAGGAACCATTTTAAACCAATGAACCATTATTTTTTCAAGTTTAGATCTTATTACTTATCGAAAAAAATTCTAAAAATATATAAATTATAACTTTTTATCTTCTTTCCACTGATATCAAGTTTAATATTTTTTTATCTATTCAGATTTACATTGTGAATCTACACTATAAATCATTAATTTTGTATAAATTCACTGTAGGAATACACAAATTCACAGTGTGAATTTGCACAGATTCACATTGTGAATCTGCACACAGATTTCACAAGATGAATCTATATAGATTCATAATATGAATCTGAACAAATTTGTAGTGTGAATCAGAACAGATCAAAAAAAATTATCAAATTTGTTATCAATGGATGAACGATAAAAGGTTATGAATATTTATAGTTTTAGTTTTTTTAATGAAAATTTTGCTTTAAAAGTTGAAAAAAAAAGATTGATTACTTGGGTATAAGGTTTAAAATGGTTCCTTATTATATATATATATATATATATATATATATATATATATATATATATATATATATATATATATATATATATATATATATATAGGTTCAGGTTCATTTGAAATCATTCTAATTTTGTGTGACCGTGAGATCAAATTTAAAAATAATTTTAAAATGCAAAATAAATGGAAAAATCCAAAAATTCGTTTTTTTTAAATATTATTTTCGGAACTTGAAATAACTAAAAAAAAATAAAATAAAATAAAAAAAATACCATTTTTGTTTTTTAAAATACGTGAAATATTCTAAATAGAATATTACACTGACATATTCTAAAAAATAATTTTAAAATGCAAAATAAATGGAAAAATCTAAAAATTCTTTTTTTAAATATTATTTGCGGAACTTGAATTAACTAAAAAAAATAAAAAAAAAATAAAAAAAAAATCTATTTTTTTTAAAAAATACGTGAAATATTCTAAATAGAATATTACAATGTACATATTCTAAAAATAATTTTAAAATGCAAAATAAATGGAAAAATCAAAAAATTCTTTTTTTAAATATTATTTTCATAACTTGATTTAAATAAAAAAAAATTTAAAAAAAATAAAATAAATAAAAAATAAAAATAAAAAAATGCGTCTCACGGTCTCACAAAATTAGTCCGTCTCACATTAACCTAACCCTATATATATATATATATATATATATATATATATATATATATATATATATATATATATATATATATATATATATATATATATATATATATATATATATATATAATTTGTTGTGAAAAATTATTAAATAAACCAATAGGATCTCCATGCGGATTAACAATCAATACCCTGTTGGGCTTATCACTGAGCGGGATTGCTTGAAATCTGTTTGTATTTATTTTTTTAATTAATTTGGGAAAGCCTTAATTTCTTTTAATCGTTTGTCTTAAAAAAGAACAAATAAATTATTCGTTTACATGACACGAGAAAGATAAATTAAAAGAAACGAATCATTTTTCCGTGTCTCACATGATTTTTTTTTTTACTTTAAAGATGGTATATTATTGATTTATAATGTCCTATCATATTTTTAAGAGTATGGAAACATTTTCTTTTAAGCCATCTCCAATGGCGTGTCATGGGAATTGTTTTTTTTTTCTTTTGCAATTTAATATAACATTGGTTTATTATTATTATTATTATTATTATTATTATTATTATTATTTGCAATAAACAAACCATATCTTATCTTTTTTTTGTCGGTTGAATTTTTCATTTCTTTTCATTCCTCAATTCATAATTTTTAATTTTTAAATTGTAAATCTTTAATTAATATTTAGAAATTCTAACTTTGAATTTTAAGTTAATATAATATTCTGGTTTTAATTTTTAATATTATTTATAAAAAATATAATAAAATACAGATATAACAATGCATTGAACACTTAAAAGTTTAACAAAAAGTAGAAAAATAATAAGTAAAATAGTTTATGTAATGACAATTCATTGATAATTCATTTGATCTTAATGTAATACCGATGTGATAATTCTTTTTATCTTAATGTAAAAGTTCAAACTAGAAAGCAAAGAGGTTTTTTTTTTTTTTTTTTTTTTTTTTTTTTTTTTTTTTACCTTTCTTTTAATTAAAAAATCTTAGTAGTTTAAGCTAGTTTACAAATTCTTCCTATTACAATAGGTAACAAAATAATATAAGATTATTTCATAAACCGATTAAAATATTGCGACTTTTCTAAAAGAAATTATTATTATTATTATAAAAATGGAAATCAACACAATATTTTTTTTAAATTGTTATGATTAATATTATTAAATAGATATATTTTCAAATATGTTTTAAATACGTATTTGTAAGTATAAAAATGTATTTATACATAAAAATATGTGTGTATATATATATATATATATATATATATATATATATATATATATATATATATATATATATATATATATATATATATATATATTGTAACACCGTAAATTTTCAAACAAAATTTTCATTTTCAAAACACTTAGAAACTCATGTCATATTTCTTAAAAACCACAAATATCTCAAATATCAAACACAAATCCACAAAATAAATACTAGTATTCCAAAATCCTCAAAAACATAGTCCAAATAAATGTGTACAATCAAGTCGGTATCTTTCCGTAATCCTAAGAAGTACCTGAAACATAACACACAACACGGCAAGCACAAAACTTAGTGAGTTCCCCAAAATATCACATACACAAGTAATAAGTCTTTCATGGCTATAGCTCGATCTCACTGCTCAGGTTGGACATTCCATTATTGTATCTCAGTGAGGACCCTCCGGTCTCACAGCTCGGGTTGGATCCTCTAGTACGATCTCAAAATGTACAGAATAATTTAGCATATATCACAAAGACAAAATGCATAATATCACATAACTCAAATAAAACCCTCCGATCGCTCAGCAATACCACTCAGGTATGTATAGTGAGAAGACTCACCTCGTAAGTAAGCAAAGAAGTTGTGTACCCCTCGAACAGTCTAATCCTTGCATACATGTCATAAACACCTCTAATTAAAACTTAATCACAACCCTAAATAGATCAAGATATTTTCTCTCTCTAACTCTTCGTATGTGTAACATCCAGATTTTCAGGGTTATTATTGTGTAGGTTAATCATTTGATTAAAGGAGAGACTCGACGAGTTAAGGATCCAACTCGCCGAGTCGAGTCAGGATTCTCACGTGGATTTAATGAGTGGACTCGACGAGTCAGAGGAGGGACTCGCCGAGTAGGTGCTGGGCAGAGAAACCCTAATTTCTCGGGTTTGGGACCTATTTAAAGGTCCTTATGGCCTTCATTTGCGGCCACTACACCCTGAGAAAAACCCATAGAGCAGAGAGGAAGCTCGTAGTGCAAGAGGAGGACTAATTCATCATCCTTTGGAGTGTCTTAGTAATGGGAAGGAAGGATTTCGAGTTGGGTTGTCTTGTGGGACTCAAATCTTCCATCATTTCGTTCAGAGCTATTATAATAGGTAAGGATTCATGTCTATCTTCGTTTGTTTAGTAGATTTCATGATCTAGGGTTTCTTCATGCTTTATTTATCTTGAATCTAGAGAATGAGAGGTCCCATGGTGAAATGATTCCTAGATATGGACCTTAAGAGGTCCAGAGAGTCCCTTCCATTCTGCTTTATTCCTTTTCCTTGGAGTTATGAGCTAGGGTTGTCATGATAAGAAGGATTTCACCAAAATAAGCATAGAGAGCCTTGCATGTGTACCAAGATTCAACATTTACGTGGTTATTGGTCACAGGGAAGTCAGATCTATGGATTAGAGGAAAGGATCTGACCTCAGAAGGTCAAATAAGTGTTTTCATGGGAGCAACTCGCCAAGTCCATAGGCAGACTTGACGAGTCGAGTCGGGGTTGCCCAACGACTCGTTGCTGAGTAACTCGACGAGTAGATAGGGAACTCGTCGTGCCTGAGAAGTTCAAAAGGGATTCAGAGAACCAGCATGGACTCGCCAAGTCACTCATGTGCACTCGATGAGTCTGATCAAAGTTTGACCATTGACTAGAGTTAACTTCGTTGACTTTTAGGTTTCGGTCAATGATTTGGTCTTATGAGCCATTAGAGGGGTAGAATGGTCTTTTACCCTTTTTAGAGGACTTATAGAGGAGGATAAGCCTAGCCTTTAGAAGTTGTACACACCAGAGGAAGAGTTATGCTTTGAGGATCCTGGTTTATTATGCAATTGAATATGGAGTTATGTTTTGTAAATTAAACAAAAATGAGATTTCTACGAAAAATGTTTTAAGAATTAAACGATTATTTTAAATGAAAAATTGTTTTGAAATTTACAGTGTTACAAGTTGGTATCAGAGGCCTGGTTTGAGGGATTCGGATTCACCTTCGGGTAAATCTGGACTAAAACTAAGGTATTGAGAAAATTTTCAAAGAAATGATTTTTCTAAAGCGAATAAGAGTTCAAAGAGAAAACGAGAAGGAGGAGTGTGTACAATCAGCCAGAGTCCGAACAGTGATTTCCCAAAATACCCTTACTTTTGTGTTATAAGATATTTATAAGACATTTTTGTTGGATAAGGTGTCTAAGTCCATAACTTATTTGGTATATACTTGACCCGACCCGGCATGGTCCATTTGGGTTGCATCTCATCCAAACTATTTATGGATAATTTTATGAGAGTTATACACATATGTTTATTAATATATTAATATGAGGTTATGTTATTTAATTAGTTTTAGTCTTAAATTAATTATGAATTAATTTAGAGATTAAAAGGAAGACTAATTAGATTATGGGCTATTGGTTTTATATAGTGTGGGCTAATGCTCTTTTATTAATGGGCTAGGCTTATATGGAAGTCCATGGATGATCCATGGAGCTTTTAACCCATGGATCCTTGGAAAGGAAAGGTCATGGGTTATTAGGGTTTCACCCTAACCATGCATACTATATAAGCATGCTTATGGAGCACGAAATGGTGCCTAAGTGTAACTAGTGAACTAGTGTGTGTGTGCTTGTGTGTGGCCGAAAATACAAGTGTGTATTCTCTCTCAAAGTTTTACAAGAGTTTGTGGTGTTTTGTGATTCCATTTGAGTCATTCACATTATTGGTGCTTGGCCCTCAAACTCCTTAGGAATTGAACTCATCATCAAAAAGGCATGTAATCTCTTCTAACTCTTTTATGTTGAAATGTTCCCCATGCCATGTTAGATAGGTTATAAACCTTGGAAAAATTATTATTTTGCATGTATTTAGACAAACATAGATCCAAGGTTTATTAGGGTTGCATGCACACTTAGGAAGTGTTAGATTGCCCAAAACCCAACAGTGGTATCAGAGCCTAGGCTTGCTTGTTTGAATACTTGATGCAAATTGCTGAAAATCGAAGATTTTATGCTGTCTGCACAGCTGACTCGCCGAGTCCATGAAGGGACTCGACGAGTCCAAGGCAAAACTCATCCAACTCGTCGAGTTGGTTCATGCACTCGACGAGTTGGACCCCCAGACAGCATATCTTCGAGTTTTGGTGTTGGAATTGGTCTAGAATCATTACCTTAAATTGTTTTGGACTCATAAAACCTGTTTTTGATGTGGTAATGATGATGGTGGACCAATTTCAAAGTTATAATCAAAATTCCATGATTTTATGTGTTCATATAATTCTTGAAATTTGATGATCATGTTCATGTTCTTATGAATTTAGAAGATGATAGGAATTATTTGCTGAATTGTTTAGAATTAATTCTTGATCATTTATGTGTTTTAATGGAGTCTATAATTTGTCCTCAAGTTATGGATATCCAAAGGTCACTTTTATTTAACACACACTTAAAACACATAAGTTACATGAAAATGAAGAGTCTTCATTTTTATGAACCTTCAATTCATAAGTTATGAAATGAAAAGTCTTGGATGGTTACAAAAGATGAAGAGTCTTGTCCTTAAGTTATGGAGGTTCAAGAGTCACTTCATTAATAAATATATAAATAAAGTGTAACCTTAATTAATTCCATAAGTTATAAAATAAGGAAAAGTAATTCTTTTATTAGTTTAAAGTCTTCCATAACTTGTCCTCAAGTTATGGAACTTGAAAAGTTTTTGGATTAAAACTACTTTAAACACATAAATCATGGAATTAATTAGTTTTGAATAGTTTCAAAACTTGCCCTCAAGTTTTGGAATTTGGAAAATTTTCACACACTTTAATAAACTTTAATTCCAACACTTAGAATTTTAAAAGTTAAAATTCAACACTGATACTATTTATAACATTAATGGTTAATTATTATATATATATGTATAAGAACAAGTCGTTTTACCGTTAGTAGGCCTCATTCACGAAGCCGGTCTATAAGGTGGGTATAAGGTTGTTGCCTATAAAATGGTGACTTAATTAGTGTCCACTCTCACCCACCGCTTGCTTGATTGGTGGAGGGTCGTTAGCCGAACGGGTAGGACAATGACTTTAAATTCTCATTAAAAGTATAATGATTATTATAAAGTAACTAAATATTTTTATTTAATTCCTAATCTTAGTTACTTTAGGAAAAATGTGAATTTGGTGCTAGCCCATGGAATTCACACTTTGTACCTTACCACGTCGTTGGTGGAGCGTGTGTGGTTAACCGGCATACTAACTTGGACTAGTAAGGACCACGAAGGGTGACTTAATGTTTGTCATAGATCAATGGAGCGTGTGTGGTTAACCGACACATTGATTAGGTGATAATATTAAGGGTACCAAGTGAATTGGTATGGTTATTCACACCTTGTTTTGTGATCCTCGGCATCCCAGTCACAAAATTTGAGAGGGCACACTCGAGATTGAAACATGACATTGAAAAGTTCAATGAATCTCAAAAGATATAGGAATTTCAAATCCAATTAAAACCTAATAAATTATTTCGTTTTTCATGGTGGAAATTGGTGAATCGTCATTCGCCTACCTTCAAATATTTTATAGCTTGGATTACGGCATCCCTATTCCAAATTATAAAATATTGTGTTGGGTCCTAGCCTTAATATTTCATATTGGGTGTTATATTAAGGATTTTGAATCAACTAACTTGATTTTCTCCCATTATAGATGTCTGGTTCAGACAACTATGATCTTCCCAAATCTCTTGAAGATGGTGTCCCTCAACATCATGCTTCACTTCCTCCACCTCCTCCAATTATTCTCCCTCACCCACAAGTTCTTGAAAAGTTTAAAGTCACTCAATCCCCATTGGCAAGCATAGTCTATGTGTGATCACATCTTGGAGATCAAGTCACATATTGACAAGCCGGGAGAGTTGGGTGTCAAAGTCTTGTGAAAGTTGGATGTTCAATCACTTTCTTAGTAACATAGTGAGTCTCTTTGGGACTACTATGAGACAGACTATGACATGACCCTTAATGATGTTATCTATTTGCTTTGTGCTGCGGAATCAGCAATGATTTGGAACACTAGTAAACCAAATTTTATTAGAAGATCAACTTCCCAAACCTTAAATAGACATTGGCAATGGTAGCATTGGATATCTAGAAAAGCATTTCTCTTCCCAATGGAAAGGGATCGGCCATAGTCAACTCTGTTGACCAAATGGTAAAGAGAAAGGCTAAGTCTAAGATAGTCTCATGTGCCATTACCAAAGGGTCCATGTGTTTTGTTGCCAAAGGAAGGGACACTGGTTGCGAAGCTGCCATATTTACCTGAAATATCATAAGATTGATCAAGTCAAAAAGTTTGACTCTACTTCAGTTAAAGTCCACTGACTAACTCTATTAAGTTCCTATTTGGATATTCTTATTACATAATGTGAATGGGTCACATGTTGATGTTTTTAAGGATAAAAGAAAAGATAGGAAGCTTAAAGTAAGTATATCTTGATTCTGATTGCAAAGGTGGGTTTCGATCGCATGGTTCGGTAATCAGAATTTTGAGCTGTTGCTTAAGAGTTATAATATATTGCTTATGAATAAATAACAACAAGGTTTTCATGTGGATTGTAAGGATAAGTTTTTCCGCAAAGTTTTAAAATAAAATAAAAGAGGGTTTTAATTTTATTTATTTTAAAAATATCCTTACAATGACATTTGTGGAAAATTATTGCTTATATGTTTCCAGTAATAGCAATATTGGAAAGTGGATTTGATTCTTTCATTTGTGGTAGTGTCTGAATTTAACAAATGAAGAAAGTTTTCCATCACCCAAGTTTCAATTGGACAGAAACTTGGAATCATACAAGTTGTATTGTATGATGAATGAGAATTTTCATCTTTGAAAATTAAGACTAATTCTTTGATCACATGTATATGTGAGTCAACTGAAGGACTAAGGAATTAGGTACACTGGGTGTGCACTGGTCAAGGTCCACCACAAAGATTGATTTGTCATGATTTACTAAAGATTAGTAAATATGATTATACTTATAAGGTTAAGTATAATTTTGTAACATTGGAAAGGTTACAATGTATGACAAAACAAATGAGAAGAATCAAATTAGGCAGAAAGATAAAGGTTTCTCAAATCTGAAAGGATGGGAGAGTACTTTAGTATCATATTTCATGATCATCTTAATGATTATGAAACCATATCACAAATTCATACTATAAGGACGTGTTAGTTCATTGTTATCGCTAAAAAGAGAGGTCATGAATTGTTGGATTGGTTAAAATCAAGAAGATGAGTCATACTTCGTTCCAAAACAATTCTTAGAGTCATACTCCAAGATTGTAACCTTGAGTGACATAAAGGAAGATTTATTAACACTAGTCAAATGTGAGAGTAAAATGTTTTCTACTCTTGTACATTTGAGATTGGTAAGTTGTGATGTCTTGGATGAGACAAAGACCAACTAAGACCATTTGTGTGAAGTGTTAGTCTTGATAAGAATCCGCACTATCCCTTGAATATTTGTTTTGTCAAGGAATGGTTCTTAACTAGGGAAACTTATATGTCAAAGAGACAGTGGGAGCCTTAAAGATCCTGAAAGAGTTTCAAGATTTAATCAAGAGTAAAACCTGTAATTTATCACTAGCACACGACTTAAGGTTTGCAACCTATCGTGTTGACATAATTCTTATTTCTGTACCTACTTCAAATAAGTTGAATTTGTATGTGAGTTATCAGAGTTCAACTTGGAAGCATTGGTGGGCCTTGTGCTACCAAGGTGACATGAAACTAAGATTGAACAAGTTTAATCCATGTAAGGCTGAATTTGTCACTAACCTTATCTTGTGATTATGGTTTTGACAAATTCACATGGATAGGAACTCATACACTATACAATCTAAGTGTCATAAGGTTTCTCTCCGATTCATGAAAATGATGGTGAGGAAACGCTTTCACTAAGTAGATTTTACGTAGATATCAATTGTGTCATTTGCATTTTCAAAAGTCGTTAGTGGAGCGCGTGTGGTTAACTGGCACACTAACATGGACTTGTGAGAAATGGCAAATGCCTAAGCAATAGAGACTATGATTACAGCATCCCTTTTCATAGTTCTGAAAATTGTTTAGACACACATGTGAGCTATCTAAGAAAGGGTGTGTGAATCTAAATTTCAGAAGTCCAGCAGATTTCTGGAAATATGTCAGAGCTAATGGCATAAGTGTTATGCTGATAATCATCATGTTAGTGGGAGCATGATTATTACGTTTAGTGTTGCAAGTTAGCAATGTCAATTATAGAAAACGTTGAAAAGTTGTTTTGCTATAATTAAGGGAGTGGAAATTATACTTCATTTCAATTCTAAAGCTTAGATTGAGATTTTAATCATCGTTAGTCAAGGATATATGTATGAATTTTATGTCTGAATGGTTCGACTTAAGGAAATTCTATATATATTGTGTTCTCAAAATTCAATTATGACTACGGCATCCCTCTTCATAGTTAAATTTTGAAAACATGGCAAATAAAAAATATTGTAGCAAAAGACTTGTCTAGTATCATGTCTTTATGTCGAACATCATGAATCGTGTCCCATGTGCTTCGGATATAGGATCGATTGCATGTGCTATAATATTCATCTTTTCTAAATTTTCCAAATGCTTAAGGCATTGAGAAGGGAAAAGTCTAGAATTGGATATGACTAAAGTGATTAAGCAATTGTCGAGGACAACCTGAGGTTCGCCAAAGATTGGTTGCTCAGGGAAAGTTGGAAGTATGATGTAAGTTGTCGGAAAGGACCGTATTGACATGTTCTGAAAAGAAGTAACTCTTGTTCGGAAGTGATAGTCAAAATGGGCTATGGAAATGTCTCCATAGGTGGAAGTTATTCAATCTTTGTAAGATTAGAAAACCTTAATGCAAGAAGGATGTTCAAAGCAATGTACTTTGAATATGAGACTTTCATTCCATAGAAGTTGACCTTCTTTGGAATACTCTGTAATGACTGTTGACAAGGTTTTGGTGACTTTGTGAATAATCATTACAAGAGGAACATTGCATAAACGTTTAAAATCTAACAGATTTTTTTTTGGTAAAGGATAGGAATCGGGGATTCTCACATTTACAATAAGGATTTGGGATTGTGAAATGAGTATCAATGGAATCATGTTCAATTGATCTACATCACAATGTAAGGATCATAGACAAACATAGTGTGCATACTTGGGGTGTGGCATAACTATTGTTTAGAAAACAAAGTGTACATGCTAGGAGCATGGGACGACTGTTGTTTTTATTCAAGTCTTAAGTTGATTATTTGAAACATTGAATAATGTGTAATCAATATGGTGATAAATAAAAGGTGGTTTTATTTATATTCAAAAGGGTTCTGAGACCATATTGGATTCGATTATTATTGTGTTTCATTTTGCATGTTTTGACTTCCAAAATAGCTAGGTTATTCTTTCGAATGACTAAGTTATTTAAACACTCCACAATCGTTCATATGTTGAAAGTAGGTATGAATCAAGACTGTCATGAATCGGGTTTGTAGATGGCTAAATGGGTTTAGTCATGGAAATGGTTGCTACAACATTCATGAGTGCTAATAAGTTATGAGTATTGGAATAAACCCACGCTCACTTGTATCACTTCATGGAATTTATCTTGAGTGATCGTGAGATGGTAATATCATATAAATCTTCAAACCTAGAGATATGAGTTGTTACCTATGAGTTGGTTGTGCATTGATTGCACGTAAACGCATTAGTAACTTGATGTTATAAAACGTACCTTTGTGTACAATTCAACAAGTAGTAGAACAAGTATATGAGTCGAAGTTTATCTGTTCCTTCTAGAAATAGAAGCGATATCTAGGCCCCTCGATGATTTTGTTGTGACCTATGTACCGGCCGGTCAGAACTAAATTGATGTGTTCGATTAAGTTCTTTGTCAAACAAATCGAAAATCGGGAAACAAACTGCTGGACAATAAGTACGACGTTGTTCCATGTATTTGTCCGGCTGATATCATGAGAACAGAGGATTATATGATCACTTATCTAAAATGGCGCTTCATAGTTCAACAGAGTCTTCATAGTTCAACGGAGTTTTCGAGAGCTACGATTGCTGGTTGGTTCCTGAAGTAACATACACAAATATAGTTATTAGACTTATCCAAGTGGGAGTCTGTTGGATAAGGTGTCTAAGTCCATAACTTATTTGGTATATACTTGACCCGACCCGACATGGTCCATTTGGGTTGCATCTCATCCAAACTATTTATGGATAATTTTATGAGAGTTATACACATATGTTTATTAATATATTAATATGAGGTTATGTTATTCAATTAGTTTTAGTCTTAAATTAATTATGAATTAATTTAGAGATTAAAAGGAAGACTAATTAGATTATGGGCTATTGGTTTTATATAGTGTGGGCTAATGCTCTTTTATTAATGGGCTAGGCTTATATGGAAGTCCATGGATGATCCATGGAGCTTTTAACCCATGGATCCTTGGAAAGGAAAGGTCATGGGTTATTAGGGTTTCACCCTAACCATGCATACTATATAAGCATGCTTATGGAGCACGAAATGGTGCCTAAGTGTAACTAGTGAACTAGTGTGTGTGTGCTTGTGTGTGGCCGAAAATACAAGTGTGTATTCTCTCTCAAAGTTTTACAAGAGTTTGTGGTGTTTTGTGATTCCATTTGAGTCATTCACATTATTGGTGCTTGGCCCTCAAACTCCTTAGGAATTGAACTCATCATCAAAAAGGCATGTAATCTCTTCTAACTCTTTTATGTTGAAATGTTCCCCATGCCATGTTAGATAGGTTATGAACCTTGGAAAAATTATTATTTTGCATGTATTTAGACAAACATAGATCCAAGGTTTATTAGGGTTGCATGCACACTTAGGAAGTGTTAGATTTCTCAAAAACCCAACAATTTTTTGAAATATTATGCATGCTAGAGACAGGCTAGGTAATTCATATTTTAGGAATAAAGTGGCCTGATTTGTGATGCCTTAGCCTAGGAGTTACTATTATTGGTGATGCGCTTTGAGTATGTGATGAGTAAAAGTGTCTAGCAAGAATCCTTTTAGGGGATTTAAGTAGAGGAGAAATCTAGAGGAGGTATCTATATGAGCATTTAAGGAGCATGTCGAGAGGGTAACTAGATGCCTACATGGGGTGAAATTGTTTGAGTTCAGTGATATCCTCCGAGTATGAGGAGAGCGAGTGGACAATAACCTAAAGAGGTTTTACGTGCTGGAGGAGGTACTTCGATGCTCGAATGCTGCTTGCTTCGTGCTTTGTGGAACTCTCGATGATGGGAGACAGCTACTAAGTGAATATGACAATATTCAGGAGGTAGATGGCTGGTATCGTTAGGAGTTCTTTAGCAGCTGATGGTGGAGAGGTATGGGAACCTGGGAAGAGCCTAAGGAGTAACCCTAGTCAGAGAAGCACGCTGGCAGAGTAGAGTATTTCGCGGAGGAGTAAGCATGCGTGACAGAATTGGTGAACGAGAAGATTGAGCAGCTACTTAGGAGCTCTGGGATAGTCTGTGTGGAGAGTATGGGTAGATGTGGCAGGTAGTATAGGCCCGTACTACCGAAAGCAGAGGACCCATACTCGATATAGGGAGTATTTTGAAGGTTCCAAGTAGCAGAGAGAGGAATGATGTTATGGTTCGAGTACCATGCATCGTAGCGGATTGAGGAATGATGTTATGGTTCAAGTACCATACATCGAAGAAGATTAAGGAATGATGTTATGGTTCGAGTTCCATGCATCGTAGCAGATTGAGGAGTGATGTTATGGTCTGAGTACCATACATCGGAGAAGATTGAGGAGTGATGTTATGGTTCGAGTACCATGCATCATAGCGGACTGAGGAGTGATGTTATGGTCCGAGTACCATACATCGGAGCAGATTGAGGAGTGATGTTATGATTCGAGTACAATGCATCATAGTGGATTGAGAAGTGATGTTATGGTCCGAGTACCATACATCAGAGCAGATTAAGGAGTGATGTTATGGTTCGAGTACCATGCATCGTAGCGGATTGAGCAGTGAGGTTATGGCTTGAGTACCATGCATCGGAGCAGATTGAGGGGTGATGTTATGGTTCGAGTACCATACATCAGAGCTGATTGAGGATTTATGTTATGGTTCGGGTACCTTACGTTGTAGTAGATTGAGACGAGATGTCATGGTTTGTAGCGAATGATGCTTGTGTTTATTCGGTTTTCCGGTCACGATTAATTGGGTGGAAATGGGATGCGATGAGGTTTTTGGCCTGAAGGCCATGATTGAGTTCGAAGAGGTATCCCTTGAGAGGGAGGTCGAGAGCATTTTAGAGTATTTTTGGTAAGATGTCAGATGTAGTCGCAAGACTAAAGGATAAGTAGAGATGAAGTTTATGGGGGATTGCGGTCTGAGTTGAGAAACCAACTGATAAAAGAGATGTCACCTTCTGTGATCTGAGTGGTGCTATTCCGTTTCTTGTGGGAAACATAAGAGGTGTGAGATTTTAGTTTTAGGTTTAGGAGTAAACCCTGCGGGTTGACTTTGATGACGATTTTCCACCAGAGTATCAAGCAACATGTCTACCATGAGGTTATGATTTATCATAAGCAGGTTGTCAGTTGGGACTGAGATGGTCAAGGACCAGGATACACCCTATTTGAGTAAAGTAGGGCGTACGTTAGCCGAAGTAGCGGCTAATATGGAGGGGTACATCAGGATGCTGGTTCTTCTGTCTATGATGGGTATGGAGTATAGGAATGGAGTCCCTATTCTTGTGATGATTCATGTGTTGGAACGTTGGTTGGGAAGTAGAGGTTGAGGAGTATGATGACTCATTGATCTAGTCGAAGAGTCAGGGATATTACTGGACAGTTGAAATGTTTGGTATGGGAATGGTATGAGACTTTGAACGACTAGAGGAAATCGTGATAAGAGGTTCCTGAGGATTTTATCTGAGATTCACAGTATTTAAGGTTGCTTGATCTCTTTAAAGGAGATTATCGGGCGTTGCGTAGCACCTTCCAAGAGTAGGTGCGATGTTGCTTGTAGAAACAGTCGGTGGGATGGTTTATGCACCAATTGGTGATGGTTTGAACCCTAAGTGGGGGAGAACCAGGTATCATATTGAAGGAAGCATAGATTTATTTCAAGAGCGGTTATAAACTGGGATATAGAGACCTGCGATATGAGCTCATGAGACCAGAGTTATTGGTGATCGAGGAAAGGTGAAGAGCAAGATAATGCATGTTGTACGTGTATGAGAAAGGATGAGTGTCTCCATGAAAGGTGGTCAATGGTCAGGAACCTGGTAGTGGTTAGGACCGTTTTAAGTGGAAGGCTCGTAAGGATGGTATGGGCAGTTGAGAACTTCTGAGTCGAAGTATGGATTGTATATGGCCCTTTTGGGGTAGATAGAAGATGATCGAGAAGCCAACTCCCAGACTGGTATGTGTATTCTTACTTGGATTTTGAGCAGGAAAGGAAAGGGTTTTGGAGGATCATCAGCGTGTTCTGAAGCGTTAGCGCTTTCTTTGTATTCCAATTGTGTGTTTGGATATACCGAAGTTTCTCATTGGGTAAAATGAAGAATTAATTATGGGGTTCAGAGGGAATGTATTGTTGTATCTGTATGATGTTGGGAGTAGGAGATCAGTGGTTAAGACAGGACATTGTGATGTTCTGTAGTGGTGTATCGTGGTACCCGGGTATAATGTCCTGATTTGGGAGTTATTTAGAATCTTGAGTTTGAGACGACTAGTGGTGTATCATGTATCTACAATTCCAGTGGGAGTCCTTTGAGTATTGGCATCAAGAGGGATTATTTAAGAAAGTGGATCTCCACAAAAGTAGGTATTTTGTACTGACGGTTGCCGCCAGAGTCTGTGATGCATATTTGGGTCGAGTATGTGTAGCTATCTATGATGGTCTGCAGAGCATGAGTTAGTGGACGTAGTGTGGTGTTGTGATGCTACGGGGAGTCATAGTGCTCAGAAGTCAAAGAGAGTGAGTTGTGATACTACAGGAAGTTGTAGTATTCATTATTCAGAGGGTGTTGTGATACTACGAGGAGCCGTAGTATTCACTAGTTAGAGGGTGTTGTGATACTACGGAGAGCCGTAGTGATCACTAGTCATCGAGAGGTTATTGTGATGTTTCGAGGAGCCATAGCACTCACTATACGGCAAGAGAGTGTGATGATGGAATGTTCTCCGATCAGTGTATGATGCAGAAGAGTTTTAGGTTTGAGTAGCCCTAGTATTGAGTTTTTGGAGCCTAGTGGTTGAACTAGGGGCGAGACTGGGGTCTCTGTCTTTATCGGGAATCATTATATTTTGTTTTGAGTTATGATTATTGCAACATGAGGGAATTGGAAAAGTGGTATTCGCACGAGGTGCAGGTCGAGTCATGAGATGAGTGTCTCATTAGGAAGCGAGGTTCCAACCTTGGGTCGGACCAAACTCTCGAGTTGAGTTTGGCGTTGATGGTGCGTGGGTAAACGAGATTAAATTCTGAAATTTTGAGGTGAACTTTTGGATGAGGGTTATTGTTGTCATTGGATGTCTTAACCTGTATAGGTTAGTACTCAGGTGCGGGAGATACCATGTGTTGCGCAGAGATATGGGCAGTAGACATCAGAGGTAGGGGCTAAGTCGATCTTCGGTTGGATTGTAGTTTTCATTTTAGAACTTTTGTGACATGTGTGTCATAGGGTCGAGATAGTTGAGGCAAATAGGAAGTCAGTGAGACATTTTGGATCATGTTATAGGTAACCATGGAGGTTCAACTATGGGGTTGAGGCTAGACCGCGTGTGGTGTTAAAAGAGATATGGAATTGGAGCTGAGGTGTATGAATGCGATGTTTGAGGACACATCTAAGCGAGCATGGTTATGCTTTTGGGTCTAAGGGCAGAGTGTTGGGGATTCTTTGTTCAGATGGTTTCTGATAGCAATCTAGTAGATGTGCCCCGGTGGAGTGTGAAGCCTTTTATTCATGGGGTGTGATTTGTATGATTTAGCATGGTCGGCTTGGAGGAGAGATAGCCGGTTGTTGGACGTGGTATTATGAGAATCAGAGAGCCAGTGAGGAATCTGGGTTGATATTCGAGGACCAAATATCATGGTGATCGCTCAAGTAGGCGTTCTGGCGACGGGTCAAGCCACTAGAGTTTCCGGTTATTGGGAAGGTGTATTTTAGCAGTGAAAGAGGTTGTTTAAACTCTAGTTTTGGAGGTTCTATGTGGTTTTGGGTGTACATAGAGAAAGATATCAGTGTGGTATGAAGATCATTTAGGTAGTGCCTTTCGGGTTAATGATTTAATCTATGTGTGGTTAAGGAATGATTTCGAAGGCGAAATCTAATTCAAGTGGGGAGAATTATAACATCTGGATTTTTAGGGTTATTGTTGTGTAGGTTAATCATTTGATTAAAGGAGAGACTTGACGAGTTGAGGATCCAACTCGCCGAGTCGAGTCAGGATTCTTATGCGGATATAATGAGTGGACTCGACGAGTCAGAGGCGGGACTCGCCGAGTAGGTGCTAGGCAGAGAAACCCTAATTTCTCGGGTTTGGGACCTATTTAAAGGTCCTTATGGCCTTCTTTTGCGGTCACTACACCCTGAGAAAACCCCATAGAGAGCAGAGAGGAAGCTTGTAATGCTAGAGGAGGGCTAAATCATCATCCTTTAGAGTGACTTAGCATAGGGAAGGAAGGATTTTGAGTTAGGCTATCTTGTGGGACTCAAATCTTCCATCAATTTGTTCAGAGCTGCTATGAGAGGTAAGGATTCATGTCCATCTTCGTTTGGTTAGTAGATTTCATGATCTAGGGTTTCTTCATGCTTTATTTAGCTTGAATCTAGAGAATGAGAGGTCCCATGGTGAAATGATTCCTAGATCTGGACCTTAAGAGGTCCAGAGAGTCCCTTCCATTATGCTTTATTCCTTTTCCTTGGAGTTATGAGCTAGGGTTGTCATGATAAGAAGGACTTGACCAAAATAAGCATAGAGAGCCTTACATGTGTACCAAGATTCAACCTTTACGTTGTTATTGGTCATAGGGAAGTCAGATCTATGGATTAGAGGATAGGATCAGACCTCAGAAGCTCAGATTAGTGTTTTCATGGGAGCAACTCACCGAGTTCGTAAGCAGACTCGATGAGTCTAGTCAGGGTTGCCCCGTGACTCGTTGCTGAGTAACTCGACAAGTAGATAAGGAACTCGTTGTGCCTGATAGGTTCAAAAGGGATTCAGAGAACCAGCATGGACTCGCCGAGTCACTCATGTGCACTCAACGAGTCTGGTCAAAGTTTGACCATTGACTTGAGTTGACTTTTAGGGTTCGGTCAATGATTTGGTCTTATGAGCCATTAGAGGGGTAGAATGGTCTTTTACCCTTCTAAGAGGACTTATAGAGGAGGATAAGCCTAGCCTTTAGAATTTGTATTAATTTGAGAAATTTTTTATGTGATTAGGCGTAGGCTAGCGCAGTATTTCAGAGTACGAGGTTTACCGAGTATCCGAGGTGAGTCTTCTCACTATACTTTACCTTGAGTAGGTAACCAGAGTTATGTGATAGAGTATCTTGTATGATATCTATGTGCTGTGTTGCACTGCATTATTTCTATGTGATTTATGCCGTGTATATATCAGAGTATATCAGAGTTAGAACTGGAAGGTTCGCTGAGTTAGGACCAGAAGGTCCACAGAGTTAGGGCCCAAGGGCCCACAAAGTTATAGCCTCGAGTAGGTAGTATGTGTTATGTGTGGTATTTTAGGGAACTCACTAAGCTTCGTGCTTACCGTGTTATATGTTATGTGTTTCAGTTTTTCTTAGAATCACGGGACGACACCGGCTCGATTGTACACAGGGGTGTAAGGTGGTTGGTGAGGCGAAAATGAGTGCTTAAGGACCTTTAAATAGGACCCAGCCCTAGAGAATTAGGGTTTCCTCTCACAGTGCCAACTCGCCGAGTTGGTCCATCTGACTTATTGAGTTGGTTGTAAAACCCACATAGCCAAATCTGTCTCTACTCGACGAGTTGGGGTCTCCAAGTTGTCGATTTGCTCACTCAAAAACATGAAAATTATTTAAATATTATACCTGGGAGTCAGGATGTTACAATTCTCCATTATTAGAATCACACTTCGCCCTTGATGTCATGCTTCGGAAATAACTCTGGGTACTGCTTGCGCATCTCGGACTCCGACTCCTAAGACACACAAAACTAATCCGGAACTCCCAAACCGAAGATGGACGGACCCCCTTTTGTCGTGTTTGTATCTGCTCTGACTCTCCCGAACTCAGAATCTGTAGTGGTCTGTCTCTCCGACAAACCGCCATGCGGAATATCACCATGCCAATCACTCATTAAATCACGGATCGTTAAACTATCTCCAACTCTGGCCATCTCATTGAGACTGATGGGTACAAGTCCTTGACCATAAGTGGCTGTTGACCACTCATTTCAGGCATACCAATCAATTCGGACCGTAGCTCAAAAGGAACGAAAGGGTCATATCTCACCAAGGACCCACCACACGTACTGCTATCGGAACCCATATGAAAAAATGAACCTCGATACTCTATCCTCAGACACAAAACAATGATTATGCCCGATCGAAAATAACCCTTGAAATCTACAATCATAAACCCCCGGCCCATTCTGAAATGCTCTGTTCGACACGGAGTGTCGGGTCAGCTCTCGACCCGACAGTTGAATCTCCAAGGCTACCCTTCGCACACTCAATAAAATGATGTCAAAACTTTCTTCTAACCAGAGCTATCTCAACTCATTATGATACACCAAATCATGAAGTTCACTTTACTTCAAGTGAATACCATATCCGATTTGAAATCTCACCGCACATACAACCTCGGTCATCTACTACTTGCTACTTTATGCGCGTCGTGGTCCTCCTCAAACCAACAGACCAATTCACCTAAGTCTAAAACACCAATTAGGAAGCACATCCCACTAAGAATGAAATTATCTGAAAACTCCAAAATCTCAACATGCTCGTCCTCCACACTAATAGAGCCAAGCTCACCCATAAGAGTCTAGTCCGACACAGAATTGGAACCACTCATCCCAAACTAGTACTCAAATTGTGACCCATGTTCCATGAACCTGTGCGTATGTTACACATCTATCCTTTTGATTTGTGACAACCCCTCTCTCACTCAAAACACAACAGATTCCGACCCTTGTTGAGACCCTGGTCTCTCCCTTGGTTCGGCTACCAGGTTCCTACAGACTCAATTGGCAAGGGTACTCAAACCTAAAACCCCTCAGTGTCATACTTTGACTGGTGAATGTCACGGCTCCCTGCAGTCTTACGATACTCCCTCTCATTGACTCGCGAATGCTACGGCTCCTTGCAGTCTTACTATATATATATATATATATACACACACACACACACACACACACACACACACACACATACACACACACACATATATATATATAGATATCTCGCTAACTCACGAATGCTTCGGCTCCCCACAGTCTTACGATACTTTCTCCCCGACTCACGTATGCTACGGCTCTCCGCAGTCACACGATACCCTCTCTCTAACTCATGTGTGCTACATCTTCTTGCAGCCACATGATACCTTCTCTCTGACTCATATATGCTACGACTCTCTGTAGTCATACTCTGTCCCTCACTCTCTCTCTCTCTGACTCATGAATGCTACGTCTCCCTGTAGTATCATGATACTCTCTCGTACGAACTCGTGAATGCTACGGATCCTCGTAGTATTATGATACTCTCTCGTACTAACATCGTGAATGCTACAGCTCCCTGTAGTATTACAATACCCTCTCTTACTGTCCATGGGCTCACGCCACGGTCTCCCCTGACAGACCTAAGTGATTACTCCCACCCGGATCTGTTCACTCTCGTATAACCCCACTATCTACTAGTCCACGATTCAACATAGTTAGGTGCACTCACCATCCCAGATTGTGCATCACTACTCTTTAATTAAACTCTCGTAGACAGGACACTTTTTTCACACCCCAAAACCGAGAACGGCGGAAACGTTCTGGGGCGGAGGACGTCATGTATAGTATCACAACACAGTATAATAGTAAACAAGTAAACAACATCATCCATTGCATTAAATATATAATTTTGATACAAGAGTGTTATGTAGTATATAAGACACCAAAACATGAATAAAAATATAAGATGAGTCTTATATGCGCTCCATCTTCTCAAAAGCTGGCAACGGTACCTGTATACTGATGACCTGAGAATACAAGTTATTTTGAAAGAGTTTATCAGCATTAAAGCTGGTGAGTTCATATGTATTTGTGTCTAAGTTTATATCAACATGTTTGAAACAGTGTTTGAAGTACGAGTTTGTAAACGTTTGTAGTAAATGTACGCGAATGTTTGTAAGTGTTTGTAAAAGTTTGTAACTCCTAGAAAATCCTATATTTTCAACTAAAAGTAGCCTTCTACTAAGGCACGACTATTTTGTATGTTTGTTTCTTGTAAAAGTGTGTAAATTTCGCAAGTATAACTATCATTATCAAAATATAGTTTGTACATTAAGTGAAATGATCACCAAATAAATGTAAAGGGTAAATTAATGTAGTACTGTAGTGTTGTAATATAGGAACTACTGCTGTACTAACTACCTTAAACCGGATTTATATTAAGGTATTATGTGATTACTTGTACCATACTATCGACTGGAAAACACGACAATGTAAGTCGTCAAAAGGTATGACATTCGGCACCTGCAAAGCTGTAGGTCCGACTGTAGCTAGCAGCAAGGTGTAGGATAGTCAATCCAGTATAGATCTATATGCAAAATCACGTTCTCCCTCCAGGAGATTCTGGTTACAACTCAGGCCATGACAATGAAGGCATGCTCCGATATAGTGGATCACATTTATGTTATCATATACTTATATATGTTCTCATCATAGTATCGTTGTATATGTTCTCATCCTAGTATAGTTGTATATGTTCTCATCATAGTATAGGTGTATATGATCTCATCATAGTATAGTTGTATATGTTCTCATAGTAATAAGTAATGACTCATGAATGAACTGACTCTTGTATGCTTCATTGAACTAAAAGTAGTAAGTAGTATAACTCTAAACTATACCTATTATAGTTTATTAGTAAACTTGTTTGTATGATTGAATGTACTGAACTGAGATAAAAGCCCTTATATCTATACATATATACATAATATATAACTAAGGATTCAATGATACTCGGACAAACAACTGGGTACTTTAACACCACAACCAAAAAAGGACAGGAAGTAAAGTGGGTTATCTCTCCTAAGTCCTTCAAACCTTATTTATATAACTATATATATATATATATATATATATATATATATATATATATATATATATATATAGTAGACATGGTTTTAACAATATATAAGTTTAAAAAATGTAAAAGGAAGGTTTAGTATACCGAAGTGAATTTGATAAAGAGTTTGATGTGTAAAATAGTTTGATAAATAGTTTGAAGTCATTTGTTTGGTAAAACAGTTTAAAGTATGAAAAATCAATTTGTATGCTAGTTACTAATCACATGTGATTGATCTAATACTAACATGGTTGAACTTGTATTCCCCCATAAAGTATTTTAAAACATTTAAAAGCATTTCAAAGGTTAATTAAGGGTTATGAACTCACCTGTAGTGAGTGATTTGTTCGGAAGTCTCGGACAAGTTGCTAGGTGTCTAGTGAAGACTTGAACACACACAATGATCCTAGTTATCACATAATAAACACATACGTATCTAATTAGTCAATTAACAACTAATTAATCAATTTAAGACACCCTAGGTCATGGAAACACTTTGATTCAAGTGCTATAGGTACAAAAAGGGTTGCATCTAAGGGTTGTATGGCATGACAATGGAGTTTATGGCCCATGAACCACTCATTATAGAGTTTAGGGCCCATGACCATTTCCACATGAATTTATGGACTTAAACTCGTGGTACTAAGTGCCAAATTGGGTTTTGAGGTCTTACAAGTCATGATTGAACATCCAATGATCAAGTCCAAGCCTTTGGAAAGCATTAGGGGCACATTAAGGCTACCTTGTGGAGTTTACGACCAAATGACCATATCTTTAGGTGTTCACAACCGTAAACTCTCATGGGGGCTTGTTTTGATTGTTGGTTAAGGTCTTAAACACTTCTAGGAATGATCAAGGTTGGCATCCAAGTTTTAGGAAGGGACTTAGGTCAATTTTACCTCCTTAAGATGCGTTTACGGCCCAAGAACATCCTTGGCCGTAAACTCCTTTGTTCTAATAATATTTGATGATTTTCAAGTGTTATCAAGTTTATATTAAGCACACAAGAAGCTAGGGAAAGAGTACTTACAAGATAGAAGCTTGATTTGATGTTTAAGGTCCAAGAACACTAGTGTGTGTTCTTGGTGTTCTTGGTGTTTTGAAGAACACTTGAAGATCTAGCTAACAATCAAATATGAATGGATGAAATGATGTATAACAACTAGATGTTAGGTTATAACAACAAATCAAGTCGAGAAACACTTACGTTTTCGGAAGATCAGGTGAAGAACGGGATGATAGTTGAGAGAGAATGGGGAGTAAGCTTGAGGGTGGAAGTGAGAAATGGGGAGTTTGGGGAGTAAACTCATGTCTAAGCCACGAGTTCATGGACACAAGGGAGTTTACGGCCCAAACTCTAAAAGTTTGGCCATGAACTCCTTATTAGGGTGCATTTGGTGGGTTTGGTACTTCAAGACCCGAGACGGTGCTTCCTTTCCTTCGTTCGTTTAAAGAATAAACACTAAAAACACTCAAACGGACTTTTAAATTGGCTAACAATTATTAGAAATGTAATTGAATTTTAATTGATGTGATTGACTTTAGAGTTTTTCCGAATGAAAATTTCAGATTGTCACATCATCCCCCCATTGAAGGGAATTTCGTCCCAAAATTAAAGTTTAAGGAAATATAATAGTTACAAAACTAAGCGAATAGATGAGGATATTTCAATTTCATTTATCCTCGTGCTCCCATGTGAAATCTGGTCCTCGCTTGGCGTTCCAGCGAACCTTCACAATCGGGATACAATTTTGTTTTGTCTGGTTGACCTCACGGTCCATGATCTCGATCTCGTTGATCTCGATCTCGTCGATCGATCTCGTCGAGTGGGATTACAAGAGTCTCATCGGACAGACACTTTTTCAAGTTAGAAACGTGGAATGTAGAACGTATGTTACGAAGTTTATTGGGTAGACTGAGTTTGTAAGCTACAGGGCCGATTCTAGCGAGAATCTCGAAAGGCCCTATGTATCTTGGATTGAGCTTCCCATGCTTTCCGAAGTGTATCAAGCCCTTCCAGGGTGAGACTTTCAAAAGGACTCGGTCTCCCACCTGGAATTCCAAAGGTTTCCTTCGCTTGTTAGCGTAGCTTTTCTGTCGGTCTCTAGAGGCTTTCAAGCGTTCACGAATTTGAATGATATTCTCTCTCGTTTCCCGAATGATTTCCTGTGAGTGTGCTATCAGGTACTCATCCTCTAACTAACTGGGTGTCACCCACCTCAGCCCAGCAAAGAGGGGATCTGCACTTCCGGCCATAGAGGGCTTCAAATGGAGCAACCTTGATGCTCGTGTGATAACTGTTATTGTTTGAAGATTCGACAAGGGGTAAGTGAGTATCCCATGCCTCTCCAAAGTCGATCACACAGGTTCTCAACATATCTTCCAGTGTTTGGATGGTTCTCTCACTTTGTTCATCGGTCTGAGGATGGTAGGCTGTACTCATGTGCAGCCTCGTTCCTAGGGAACTTTGTAGTGACTTCCAGAACCTCGAAGTGAACCTACTATCTCTATCGAAGATAATGGATATAGGAATACCATGCAGTCGTACGATTTCCCTAATGTATGTTCTCGTAAGCTTATCCATCTTGTCAGTTTCTTTGATAGGCAGGAAGTGTGCAGACTTGGTCAATTTATCGACGATGAACCATATAGTATCAAGTCCACTCGTTGTCTTGGGCATCTTGGTTATGAAATCCATAATGATCCGCTGCCACTTCCATTCTGGTATCTCTGGTTGTTGTAGCAAACCGGAGGGTTTCTGGTACTCGCCATTAACCTTTGCACAAGTAACGCATTTACTTATGAAGGTAGCAATTTCTGCTTTCAAGTTAGGCCACCAGTATAACTTTTTAAGATCCAGATACATCTTATCTAAACCTGGGTGAACAGAATACCGAGTGTTGTGTGCCTCGGTCATGACCAAGTCTCGGAAGCCACCGTGTTTCGGTGTCCAGATCCGGTCCATGAAATATAAGGCTCCGCCACCCTTGGCTTCTAAGTTCTTATCTATTCCTCTAAGGGATTCACCCACCAAGTTTTCAAGTTTCAAGGCTTCAAGTTGAGCCTACTGAATTTGTGTAGACAAGTGTGAATGGATAGTCATTGTCAATGATTTGATCCTTCGACCAGAATATTCTTTCCGACTTAGGGCGTCTACAACTACGTTGGCTTTACTCGGATGATAACGAATTTCGCATTCGTAGTCATTCAATAGCTCGACCCACCGTCGTTGTCTCATGTTGAGCTCTTTCTGATCGAATATGTGCTGTAAGCTCTTGTGGTCTGTAAAGATCGTGCTCTTTGTACCATACAGGTAGTGTCTCCAGATCTTAAGGGCAAACACAACTGCCCCCAGCTCAAGATCGTGCGTGGTGTAGTTGAATTCGTGTGTCTTCAGCTGTCTCGTGGCATAGGCGATGAACTTACCTCGATGCATCAGAACACAATCGAGCCCTTGCTTGGATGCATCACAGTATACAACGAAGTCTTCTATCCCTTCGAGGAGGGATAGTATCGGTGCAGTGGATAAGGCTCGCTTCAGCGTTTGAAACGCTTTTTCTTGTTTCTCTTCCCAGTCAAAGGACACTCCTTTCTGGATCAGTGTAGTAAGAGGCTTTGCAATCCTGGAGAAGTTCTGTATGAACCTGCGGTAGTAGCCAGCGAGACCTAGAAATTGATGAATTTCTGTAGGCGTCTTCAGTGCTGACCAGTTCTCAATGGCCTTAATTTTGGATGGATCCACGTGGATTCTCTCTTCGCTAACCACGTGTCCTAAGAATTCAACTCTTCGGATCCAAAATTCACATTTAGAGAACTTCACATAGAGCTTCTCCATCTGTAACGTTCCTAGAACTTGTCGCAGGTGATCGCCATGCTCTTCCTTACTTCGAGAGTAGATCAGGATGTCATCAATGAAGACAATGACGAACTGATCCAAGTAAGGTTGACATACTCTATTCATTACATCCATGAATACTGCGGGCGCATTGGTCAATCTAAATGGCATCACCATGAACTCGTAGTGTCTATAACGAGTTCGGAAGGCTGTCTTTGGAACATCCTCCTCTAGCACTCGTAACCGGTGATATCCGGATCTTAAATCAATTTTGGAAAAGTAACTCGCCCCTTGTAGTTGGTCAAATAAATCGTCTATGTGAGGCAGAGGGTAACAATTTTTGACCGTCAGTTTGTTGCGTTCTCTATAGTCGATACACATACGGAATGATCCGTCTTTCTTCTTAACGAATAAGATCGGTGCTCCCCACGGTGAGAAGCTTGGTCTAATAAAGCCCTTGCTGAGTAGTTCGTTAAGTTGACCAGATAGTTCATGCATCTCTGTTGGGGCTAAGCAGTAAGGCGATTTGGCTACTGGGGTAGCTCCTGGGACTAAGTCGATTCTGAATTCGACCTGTCGTTGCAAAGGTAATCCTGGTAGTTCTTCTGGAAAGATGTCGGGAAAGTCGCTCACTACCGAAATGTTCTTTAGTTCTTTCGTTTCTAGGCTCGTATCGACAACGTGAGCAAGGAATGCACGATATTACTTATGTAGATACTTCTGTGCTTGAATACTTGAGATGATACAAAGACTCGTGCCGGGTTTGTCACCGTAGATGATGAGAGTTTCATTAGCAGGGAGATTTAGACGAACTGATTTCTTGTAGTACATGATGTTGGCACAAAGAAGACTCCACCAATCCATGATGATGATGACATCAAAGCTTTTAATCGAGACAAGCATGAGGTCGATTGGAAATGAATGGCTATCTAGAGTTAGGGTACATCCTATGTATATGCTATTTGTGCTCTCAGTTTTCCTATTACTCATTTCTACAGTTAATGGTTCCTTAAGTATGCATGGTTTTTGTTTAAGTAGGCGAGGAAATTTATGATTTACAAAGCTTCTCTCTGCTCCGCTATCAAACAGTATGCATATCGAGGAGAAACGTACCACTCACCACCATAGGGTTAGCAACGGCTTCTCCGTTGCCTATAGCCAGAACTCTTCTCGCTCCACCATCATTTCTTTCTTTGGGCCAGTCCCTTTTGTAGTTGCCGACTTCGCCACATCCGTAGCAAGCCTCGCCCACACCATCACCCGAGACTTGGGTGATCGGACTTGCCAGAGATTTGCAGAAATGGACAGTGTGTCCTTTCTTGTTGTAGTTAGAGCACTACATTTCATGGTAGGGTCCGTTGTGGTGGAAGTTACATTTGTTGCACTTTCGCAAAGTTCCAACATATTGCCTTATTGGAGTAGCAGCGGTAGGTTCGATTGTAGCATGAACCGCCATGACTTTCTGCTTTTTAGCAGCTCGTTGTTTCTTCTTGTCATCCCGGAACTTCCGCTTATTTTCTGCGGGTTTGGAGGGTTTTGAGATGGCCAGGGTTGTTGTTGATGATGGGGATTGGACTCCATGATCGACGAGTCGTTGTGCCAATCGTTTGGCACTGTCGAAGGTAGCAGGGTGTGAAGCTAAGATATTTCCCTGATACAGAGGCACCGACCCTAGATGTACCTATCGATCTTTTTCCCCTTTGTGGGAACCATGTTGGGAAAGAGGGCCACCAGTTTACTGAACCTAGCGGTATACGTGACTATGTTGGAGCCCCTTATGGTTAGGCTCCACAACTCCTGTTCCAACTTCTGGATCTCGCCTTCGGGTAGTACTCCTCAATCATGAGGTCTTTCATAGTTTCCCAGCCCGTGTCGTTTGCTACTACAAGAGTGAGTGACTTGACATGGCTGTTCCATCATGTCAGGTCTTTCTCTTCAAAGGTGCAAGCAACAAACTTGACCTTACTCGCGGCAGAGCAAGAACAAATTTCGAAGACTGACTCCGTCTTCTCGAACCATTGCAAGAGGGCAATGACTCCGTCAGTCCCCTTGAAGGACTTTGGATTGCCGTTAGTGAAGTCCTTGTAGGAGCACTCTCTCGAGCGCACAAGGAGTTCACCTTGAGTAGAGTTAACAGGGGTTCCACCTCTGCTGGCATCAGTGGAGTGATATTGAGCCATTGCAGTTTCCACTGTCGTAGCTACGGAAGTATTCAGAGTTGCGGTATCGATTGCCGAAGGAGGTGGAGGATCACGCCTTGTTGATTTGTGAGGAGGCATCTTTCAACTATAAGTTTATAAAGATGAATGGAATAGTTAGAGTCAATTGTAAGCATAATGAGAGTGTTCCATGGGCTAAATCGCCATAGTCCAACAGTTGAATGAGTGTATGTTTTGAAATAGCAGTATAACAGAAGAGTAGGAAAAACACAAGAGTACAGATTTTTCCAACATATTAGATAACTGCTAATATTACTGATGTAAACGAGTTCGGGAAAAATGACCTAACTGTAGGTCTTACATCAAACCATATGAGGGAAAATGTTTGACAACTTAGTAGACTACATAGTGTAGTGAAAGATAGGAATATTTTACATAAAAGTGCGTCATAGAGCACAGATGCGAAAGGCTACTCCTTAATCAAAATAAAAGATGTGCTAGACATCTTTTAACGGAGATGGGAATTCCTCGGGCGAACCCTAAGGTCTTCCATCTGACAGACCACTTCTTGGAGGTATCGTTCATGAGCCCTCTGGCGAACTCGAAGTTCTATGACTTCAGCTCGAGAGGCAGCTAGCTTTTGCTGCAGGGTCTCATTAGTCCGTCCTTTCCATCGCCTCTTCGAGATGGTGAATACGGAACGTGTTGACACCAGTCTTGGCATCAATCTCCACAACTCGGATGATGGCTGCTCGACCTTGCTCTACATTCCGAGCAAGCCTACGGACCATGATGGGTAGCGCTCGGTCAGCCGAGCCACCCTTGCTTATGTTGTAGAAGCTTCGGTCCCCATTGTAGGGTAAGGGTTGACCTTGTTCATCACTCCAGCGACTCAAGTTTGTTTCCCAAAAGGGTGTGGGACCCTGAAACGTTGGTCAAGGGTTGTTAATTGGGGCTTGACCTACTTGAGGTAGGTTGTTGACTTCGGGCTCGGAGTCAGATCCATCCGAGAAGACTTCTGTGTGATGATCATCCAAAGGGATTTGATGTTCATCCTCGGATAATGCTTCACGCCATCCAGCATTGCTGTGGGGTGGAAAGTAGGGGTTGCCATGATGATGGAATCCAGCCATGATATCTACGCGAGAAAAGGGGTATAAGGATCTTATATAAATAGACGTACTAACTCCAAATCCACAACCAAACAAGGACAAGAAGTGAAGCAAATATCACATATTCTGAGTCTATAACGCCAGAATTTCATATAACCTTAGCGTATGCACTTAACGACTATTGACCTACTTGATAGAGACCTTTTTAGTTCTCGGATAAGTGATTATAGTAACACAAAATAATCATATAGTATTTTAAACTTATGTTCCGTACTAATGCTTTCATTGTAGTAGTGTTGGTAAGTTTTTAGACTTGTTGCCATATCACAATCATTCTATGGAATATGCTAATCACTACTCATACCAGCATAGTTGATTAGGCTATGCCACTGCCAAGACTGACCATACATCCCTGAGCTTACTTGTGATAATCAACAATCGCAATACTTTTGTATTTGTCATTGTGACACTTATTTTAGTATGAATGCAGACTTGTATACTTCGTTAAATATTTTATAATTTAAAAGTATAGACTCTTGGTCAGAGTGTTTTAATCCCATTGTGTTTATAGTTAGTATATCTTTTATGCATTGATATACTAGATTCACTATAAACAATGCTCTGATACCAATCTATCACACCCCAAAACAAAGAATGGCGGAAACGTTCTGGGGCGGAGGATGTTATGTATAGTATCACAACACAGTATAATAGTAAACAAGTAAACAACATCATCCATTGCATTAAATATATAATTTTAATACAAGTGTGTTCTGTAGTATATAAGAAACCAAAACATGAATCAAAATATAAGATGAGTCTTCTATGCGCTCCATCTTCTCAAAAGCTGGTATCGGTACCTATCTACTGATGACCTGAGAATACAAGTTATTTTGAAAGAGTTTATCAGCATTAAATCTGGTGAGTTCATAAGTATTTAGTGTCTAAGTTTATATCAAAATGTTTGAAATAGTGTTTGAAGTACGAGTTTGTAAACATTTGTAGTAAAAGTATGCGAATGTTTGTAAGTGTTTGTAAAACTTTGTAACTCCTAGAACATCCTATATTTTCAACTAAAAGTAGTCTTCTACTAATTCACGAATATTATGTATGTTTGTTTCTTTTAAAAGTGTGTAAATTTCCGAAGTATAACTATCATTATCAAAATATAGTTTTTACATTAATGTTTAAGTCAAATGATCACCAAATAAATGTGAAGGGTAAATTAATGTAGTACTGTAGGGTTGTAATATAGGAACTATTGATGTACTAACTAACTTAAATCGGATTAATATCAAGGTATTATGTGATTAATTGTACCATAATATCGACTGGAAAACACGACAATGTAAGTAGTCACAAGGTATAACATTTGGCACCCGCAGACTTGCAGGTCCGGCTGTAGCTATCAGAAAGGTGTAGGATAGTCAATCCAGTATAGATCTATACGCAAACTCATGCTCTCCCTCTAGGAGTTTCTGGTTACAACTCGGGCCATGACAATGAAGGCATGCTCCAATACAGTGGATCAAATTTATGATATCGTATTCTTGTATATTTTCTCATCATAGTATCGTTGTATATGTTCTCATCCTAGTATAGTTGTATATGTTCTCATCATAGTATAGTTGTATATGTTCTCATAATATTATACTTGTATATGCTCTCATAGTAATAAGTAATAACTCATGAATGAACTGACTCTTGTATGCTTCATTGAACTAGAAGTAGTAAGTAGTATAACTCTAAACTATACCTATTATAGTTTATTAGTAAACTTGTTTCTATGATTGAATGTATTGAACTAAGATAAAACTCTTTATATATATATATATATATATATATATATATATATATATAATATAATATAATATAACTAAGGATTCAACGACACTTGGACAAACAACCGGATACTTTAAGACCACAACCAAACAAGGACAGGAAGTAAAGTGGGTTATCTCTCCTAAGTCCTTCAAACCTTATATATATATATATATATATATATATATATATATATATATATATATATATATATATATATAGTAGACATGGTTTTGACAATATATAAGTTTAAAAAGTTTAAAAGTAAGGTTTAGTATACCGAAGTAAATTTGATAAAGAGTTTGATGTGTAAAATAGTTTGATAAACAGTTTGAAGTCATTTGTTTGGTAAAACAATTTAAAGTACGAAAAATCCATTTGTATGCTAGTCACTAATCACATGTGATTGATCTAATAACTAACATGGTTGAACTTGTATTCCCCTATAAAGCATTTTAAAACATTTCAAAGCATTTCAAAGGTTAATTAAGGGTTATGAACTCACCTGTAGTGAGTGATTTGTTCGGAAGTGTCGGACAAGTTGCTAGGTGTCTAGTGAAGACTTGAACACACACAATGATCATAGTTATCATATAATAAACATATATGTATCTAATTAGTCAATTAACAACTAAGTAATCATGTTAAGACACCCTAGGTCATGGAAACACTTTGATTCAAGTGCTATAGGTACCAAAAGGGTTGCATCTAAGGGTTGTATGGCATGTCATTGGTGTTTATGGCCCATGAACCACTCCTTGTGGAGTTTACGGGCAAAGGACCATATACTTAGGTGTTCATGGCTTTAAACTCTCATGGGGACTTGTTTTGATTATTGTTTAAGTTCTTAAACATTTCTAGGAAGGATCAATGTTGCATCCAAGGCTTAGGAAGGGACTAAGGTCCAATTTACCACCTTAAGAGGGGTTTACGGCCCAAGAACATCCTTGGCCGTAAACTCCTTTGTTCTTATGATATTTGATGATTTTCAAGTGTTATAAAGTTCATATTAAGCACACAAGAAGCTAGGGAAAGTGTACTTACAAGATAGAAGCTTGATTTGGTGTTTAAGGTCCAAGAACACTAGTGTGTGTTCATGTGTTCTTGGTGTTTTGAATAACTCTTGAAGATCTTGCTAACAATCAAATATGAATGGATGAAATGATGTACAACAACTAGATGTTAGGTTATAACAACAAATCAAGTCGAGAAACACTTACGTTTTCAGAAGATTGGGTGAAGAACGAGATTATAGTTGAGAGAGAATGGGGAGTATGCTTGAGGGTGGAAGTGAGAAATGGGGAGTTTAGGGAGTAAACTCATATCTAAGCCATGAGTTCACGGCCACAAGGGAGTTTATGGCCCAAACTATAAAAGTTTGGCCATGAACTCCTTATTAGGGTGCATTTGGTGGGTTTGCTACTTCAAGACCCGAGACGGTACTTCCTTTCCTTCGTTCGTATAAAGAATAAACACTAAAAACACTCAAACGGACTTTTAAATTGGCTAACAATTATTAGAAATGTAATTGACTTTTAATTGAAGTGATTGACTTTAGAGTTTGTCCAAATGAAATTTCGGGTAGTCACAAATTTCCTCAGTACCGTCACACTCTTGAACAATTCCTGTCTGGAGACAATTAGCTGATGATCTCAAATTTGGAAATATAGTTGCTTGTTGTTACACTTGCGCACTGGCATACCCAAGTTTCATAATAATCCAACAACCTATGGCATCATACTCGGATATTTTGATACACCATTACAGAATCTCATAATGTCTTGCCATGACCACTGATCTTCCACTGACACAACTCGAAAATCACAATTGGAAGCACGGAGGAATCATCATGACTGAGAACATGTTGATGACAAGGCAAAGATCCATCCACTACTGATCAAGCCCATGCGAACTACTCATATTGACAATGTAGTTGATTGACAAATCAATTGCTGCCCCTCCCGGAGTACATATAACAATTTATACGTCGAACAATTAGTTTCTCCGAAATCGAATCTAGACCTTGGTAACCCAACCATTTTGAAACTCAGACATTGGCACCCCCAAAGAAACACAAACCATAATCAGATTCCTGCCTATTAGCCATCCGATGTGAAGTCACTCGTTTTTCTCCTGAGAATATACGACATGCATCATCTCCCGTTGTACACTGTCTGGACTGCCACATGTCTCCTATCTCATATGCTTGTACCACATATCCTCATAATCCAAACTTTTATTCCACATAAGATTGAGGATCCTTCCCCACAGAATACCGAGTTCTCCCCCATTTAGTGTTCAAACCATTGACCCTTGATATGCAAAACAATCCATACTACAGATTGGCTCACCATATGTACCATTTTCGACTCATGGAATGTACCACACAACACTCGATGATCTTATAGATAATTACCAAATAACTCCAAGTATCTGGTATATCAGATGAAAACCTTGGAATCCTCCCAACGTGACTATCTCTAGTCATCCTGAAATCTCATATGGACACACTGCTGGATATCCCAACTGTCCCGAATTATTCACGACTCTTAATCTGGAAATAATATACTGTCACACAACTCGTCTCTAATTCCTAAACCAACATTCCATCGCGGGAATTATAATAGGAGCAAGAGACCTCACCCTCACAGTCGATACACAGCGAAGGCAATGAGGGCCGCTGGCCCGGTATACTCCTCTTGATTACTTGGAACTGCTGGTAAAAAGTATAACTTACTCAACTAAGGCATCTACTTGTCCTCATCCATCTTAATCCCCACTAATGACTCTCTCACGGTATAATAAATACCTCGCAACAAAATATGCTCGTGAAAATATCGCAATTATGTGCTACCTCTTACGGTTACCACCAAACTCTGGAACCAGAAGCTTGTTATCTCGTTCACTCCACACGAGAAGTGGAAATAGTGTAATTTTTGTCACAGGAAGTGTACATCTCAACCATCGGCCAATCACTCAACCCAGACCGCAATCCTCCTCAGCGTATCATCTCCATTTTCCTCAAGTCTTGCGACTCTGACTGGCAGCTCAACAGTCAACTCCTTGGGATCTAAACTCAATTTTCCTTGCAAGTAAACTCTATCGAAGCTCAACTAACATGGCCCTCTGCCACCAAAGTTTACCATATCCATTCTCAGTCCGAACATTCATCGTCAAATAAATAGTAAAGATCGAAACGCTCTCTGCTACGAATATGGTACCCAAACCACGTTATCTTTCCTCAAACTACTAACTAGAACCTCTGGGATTCTCCCTGTTTCGAGTATAGGTCCTCTACTTTCAGTAGTACGAGCCCATACTACCTTCCACATCTACCCATACTTTCCACACGGATCGTCCCAGATTTCCTAAGTAACTGCTCAACATTCTCGATCCCCAATCTTGTTACACATGTTCGCTCTCCATTAAATACTCTCCTTTCTCATCATACTCAGATGACTAAAGTCACTTCCTAGGCTCTTCCTAGGTTCTCACACTTCTTTTCCATAAGCTACTGAAGAACTCCTCATGATGCCAACCATTTACCTCCTGACCATCATCAACAGCTCCATAAAGCACAAAGCAAGCAAATTTGGGGCATTGAATCACCTCCACCAACACATAAAACAACTCTAGCATACGACTCCACTATTGTTATCTATAACTCTAAAAGACATTATTGAACTCAGGCAACCCTACCTCTTGTAAGTATCTAACTACTATCTCAGTAGATTCCTTAAATGCACATCTAGGTATCTCTCCTAGATTACTCCTCTACTCAAAGCTCTTTCTAAAAGATTCTTTCTAGGTACTCTTACTAAGCACATACACAGAGTAAATAGCAGATAATATCAATCAATAGCACCTCCTAGGCTAAGGCATCATAAATTAGACAACTCTAGCCCTAAAATATGAAATACCTAGCCAATTATCTTTCATGCTTTCCTAATATCTCATGAATATCTCATAACACGGATAAGTAAGGGTATTTTGCGAAATCACCGTTTGGTCTCTAGCTAATTGTACACATTGCTCCAACATGGTTTTCTCTTAAAACTCTTTCTCGTTTTTAGAAAAATCATTTCTTTTGAATTTTTTTTGCTCAAATCCTCAGTTTGAGTCCAGACACACCCGAAGGTACATTCAAATCTCTTAAACCAAGGCTTTGATACCAACTTGTAACACCATAAATTTTCAAGCAAAATTTTTATTTTCAAAACACGTAAAAACTCATGTCATATTTCTCAAAAACCACAATTGTCTCAGATGTCAAACAAAAATCCACAAAATAAATAATAGTATCTAAAATATATTCTGAATAGATGTGTACAATCAAACCGGCACCTTCCTGTGATCCTGAGAAGTACCTAAAACACATAACACACAAAATGGTAAGCACGAAGCTTAGTGAGTTCCCTAAAATACCACATACAAAAAGAATAAGCCTCTCATGGCTATAGTTTGGCATTGACACTTCGATCATACGTCTCGGTGAGGACCCTCCGGTCTCACGGCTTGGTATGGACCCTCTAGTCATGTGTCTCAGTGAAGACCCTCTAGTCTTACTGCTCGGGTTGGAACCTCCAGTCATGCGTCTCAGTGAGGACATTCCGGTCTTACAGCTCTGGTTGGACCCTCCAGTCCGATCTCAAAACACAGAGAATAATATAGCATATATCAACAAAGACAAAATGCAGAATATCACATAACTCAAATAAGACCCTACGATCGCTCAGCAGTACCACTCAGGTATGTATAGTGAGAAGACTCACCTCATAAGTAAGCAAAGAAGTTGTGTACCGCTCGAACAGTCTAATCCCTGCCTACATGTCATAAACACCTCCACTTAACACTTAATCACAACCCTAAATAGATCAAGATATTTTCTCTCTCTAACTCTTGGTATGGGTAAAGACCATTTTACACCTCCATGGTTTCCATAATTCTTTCCTTGACCAAACCCTAAAGTCAACAAAACTGAACAATCTAGTCAACAAGCCATGTTGACCCGACTCGTTGAGTGCATCTATGTTACTCGTCGAGTCCCCTTGTTTCTTAAGAATTGTGGAGAAAATCCAACTTAACTCATCGAGTTGTCTCATCAACTCATCGAGTTACTCATGTTTAGACTTATCGGGAAAACCCTAGCCAACTCGTAGAGTCAGCTCACCAACTCGGCGAGTCCCGTCATCCTACATGCTCATTTAGACATTTTAAGGCATATTTACAACCCTAAACTCTAGATTTAGCCTCCCAAGCTTGAGCTACCACATAAAGGTACAAGCTTTACATCCATGAATGGCACTTGGGGCTTGAAATGCCAAAACAAGTTGCCTTTAGGGTCTTAAGCATAAAATCTCTTCTATAGCTGGATAAAGCTGAGATCTTTGGACTCTAGGAACCTCAAAAGGTCTACATCTGAAGTCTCAATCTCTTGGTAAGCTCAACACACTCAAAGTCTAAAGGATTGATGGAAAAAGCCCTAAAACTCCATAAAAATGAGATTTAATCAAAATAATGAGCAAGGTGGAGACTTTTTACCTTCAATAGAAGTTATACATGAAATAACACCAGATCCAACAGTCCCTTCTTATTTCCAAGCCTTGATACTATTCTCTTCTCTTCCAAAAGTACACTAGAATGCTCAAGTTATCTCTTCTCTCTCTCTCTCTCTCTCTCTCTCTCTCTTTCTCTCTCTCTCTCTCTCTCTCTCTCTCTCTCTCTCTTTCTCTCTCTTTCTCTCTAAATTCACTCTAGACGATTAGGGTTTCACACAGGGGAGTAAGGTGGGTGGTGAGGTAGAAATTAGGGCTTAAGGTCCTTTTAATAGGGCCCAACCCTGAAGAATTAGGCTTTCCTCTCACAGTGCCAAGTCGTTAAGTTGGTCACTCCGACTCATCGAGTTGGTCGTAAAACCCACGTGGCCAAATCCATTTCTACTCGACGAGTTGGGGCCTCCAACTCTTAGAGTTGCTCACTCAAAAACATGAAAATTGTATAAACATTATACCTGGGAGTCGGGATGTTACATATATATATATATATATATATATATATATATATATATATATATATATATATATATATATATATATATATATATATATATATATATATATATATATATATATCAAGGTTGTCAAAAACACTCGACGTTAGCTACTCGGTGGACTAGGGTCAAGGGATTAATTGGTTAAGCGGAGATTTATCGGCAGATTAATTGGGGACCATTATTTGCTAATTTGTTGAATATTAATAAATTAAATATGACTAATATCATATCAAAGTTCATAAATACCACTAATATGATAACAATATAGGTTAATATGATTAATACAACACTAATCTAGTCAACAAGCCATGTTGACCCGACTCGTTGAGTGCATCTATGTTACTCGTCGAGTCCCCTTGTTTCTTAAGAATTGTGGAGAAAATCCAACTTAACTCATCGAGTTGTCTCATCAACTCATCGAGTTACTCATGTTTAGACTTATCGGGAAAACCCTAGCCAACTCGTAGAGTCAGCTCACCAACTCGGCGAGTCCCGTCATCCTACATGCTCATTTAGACATTTTAAGGCATATTTACAACCCTAAACTCTAGATTTAGCCTCCCAAGCTTGAGCTACCACATAAAGGTACAAGCTTTACATCCATGAATGGCACTTGGGGCTTGAAATGCCAAAACAAGTTGCCTTTAGGGTCTTAAGCATAAAATCTCTTCTATAGCTGGATAAAGCTGAGATCTTTGGACTCTAGGAACCTCAAAAGGTCTACATCTGAAGTCTCAATCTCTTGGTAAGCTCAACACACTCAAAGTCTAAAGGATTGATGGAAAAAGCCCTAAAACTCCATAAAAATGAGATTTAATCAAAATAATGAGCAAGGTGGAGACTTTTTACCTTCAATAGAAGTTATACATGAAATAACACCAGATCCAACAGTCCCTTCTTATTTCCAAGCCTTGATACTATTCTCTTCTCTTCCAAAAGTACACTAGAATGCTCAAGTTATCTCTTCTCTCTCTCTCTCTCTCTCTCTCTCTCTTTCTCTCTCTCTCTCTCTCTCTCTCTCTCTCTCTCTCTTTCTCTCTCTTTCTCTCTAAATTCACTCTAGACGATTAGGGTTTCACACAGGGGAGTAAGGTGGGTGGTGAGGTAGAAATTAGGGCTTAAGGTCCTTTTAATAGGGCCCAACCCTGAAGAATTAGGCTTTCCTCTCACAGTGCCAAGTCGTTAAGTTGGTCACTCCGACTCATCGAGTTGGTCGTAAAACCCACGTGGCCAAATCCATTTCTACTCGACGAGTTGGGGCCTCCAACTCTTAGAGTTGCTCACTCAAAAACATGAAAATTGTATAAACATTATACCTGGGAGTCGGGATGTTACATATATATATATATATATATATATATATATATATATATATATATATATATATATATATATATATATATATATATATATATATATATCAAGGTTGTCAAAAACACTCGACGTTAGCTACTCGGTGGACTAGGGTCAAGGGATTAATTGGTTAAGCGGAGATTTATCGGCAGATTAATTGGGGACCATTATTTGCTAATTTGTTGAATATTTATAAATTAAATATGACTAATATCATATCAAAGTTCATAAATACCACTAATATGATAACAATATAGGTTAATATGATTAATACAACACTAATCATGCCTCAAATAGTTTCCATTGAACTAAAACTTCTTCCAAATGTTAAAAATTCATCGTTTTATAATGTTTCACTCATTATGTATACAAGGATTAATCTCTAGGCGCCCTCTACTTGGTCGAGTAGTGCCTAAGGATTAATCGGATATTAATTGGGACCGAGTCGTGAATTTTACAACAGTGATATATATATATATATATATATATATATATATATATATATATATATATATATATATATATATATATATATATGTGTGTGTGTGTGTGTGTGTGTGTGTCTGTGTCTGTGAATGTGTGTGTGTGTGTGTTTAATTAAATAATAATATGTAACACCTTAAATTTCAAAACAAAATTTTGATTTTTAAATCTCCCAAAACATAGTTTATAAAACCAACCCATGTCATAATATCAGTGACAAATACATAACATCATAAAAAAAATTCAGAGTATCCCAAAATCCTCATAAGTCCTCATCATCTTGTGAATGTGTACAATCATGGCTTCGCCTTCCCACGGTGTTGAGATATACTTGGAGCACATTTAAATCAACATTGTAAGCACAAAGCTTAGTGAGTTCTCCAAAATACCACATACATAAATAATTAGCCTCTCGTGGATACATCTCGATAAGGACCCTTCGGTCACGTGTCTCCGCAAAGACCCTCCAGTCTCTCGTCTCGATAAGGACCCTCTTGTCTTAACTCAAATGATATAACAACATAAGACACAAAGAAAGAAATGTAATAACATATATTTCAGTATAATCCAAACTTTTGTTCCACATAAGATTGAGGATCCTTCCCCACAGAATACCGAGTTCTCCCCCATTTAGTGTTCAAACCATTGACCCTTGATATGCAAAACAATCCATACTACAGATTGGCTCACCATATGTACCATTTTCGACTCATGGAATGTACCACACAACACTCGATGATCTTATAGATAATTACCAAATAACTCCAAGTATCTGGTATATCAGATGAAAACCTCGGAATCCTCCCAACGTGACTATCTCTAGTCATCCTGAAATCTCATATGGACACACTGCTGGATATCCCAACTGTCCCGAATTATTCACGAATCTTAATATGGAAATAATATACTGTCACACAACTCTGTCTCTAATTCCTAAACCAACATTCCATCGCGGGAATTATAATAGGAGCAAGAGACCTCACCCTCATAGTCGATACACAACGAAGGCAATGAGGGTCGCTGCCCCGGTATACTCCTCTTGATTACTTGGAACTGCTGGTAAAAAGTATAACTTACTCAAATAAGGCATCTACTTGTCCACATCCATCTTAATCCCCACTAATGACTCTCTCACGGTATAAGAAATACCTCGCAACAAAATATGCTCGTGAAAATATCGCAATTATGTGCTACCCCTTACGGTTACCTCCAAACTCTGGAACCGGAAGCTTGTTATCTCGTTCACTCCACACGAGAAGTGGAAATAGTGTAATTTTTGTCACAGGAAGTGTACATCTCAACCATCGGCCAATCACTCAACCCAGACCGCAATCCTCCTCAGCGTATCATCTCCATTTTCCTCAAGTCCTGCGACTCCGACTGGCAGCTCAACAGTCAACTCCTTGGGATCTAAACTCAATTTTCCTTGCAAGTAAACTCTATCGAAGCTCAACTGACATAGCCCTCTGCCACCAAAGTTTACCATATCCATTCTCAGTCCGAACATTCATCGTCAGATAAATAGTAAAGATCGAAACGCTCTCTGTTACGAATATGGTACCCAAACCACGATATCTTTCCTCAAACTACTAACTAGAACCTCTGGGATTCTCCCTGTTTCGAGTATAGGTCCTCTACTTTCAGTAGTATGAGCCCATACTAGCTTCCACATCTACCCATACTTTCCACACGGATCGTCCCAGATTTCCTAAGTAACTGCTCAACCTTCTCGATCCCTAATCTTGTTACACATGTTCTCTCTCCATCAAATACTCTCCTTTCTCATCATACTCATATGACTAAAGTCACTCCCTAGGCTCTTCCTAGGTTCTCACACTTCTTTTCCATAAGCTACTGAAGAACTCCTCATGATGCCAACCATCTACCTCCTGACCATCATCAACAGTTCCATAAAGCACAAAGCAAGCAACTTTGGGGCATTGAATCACCTCCACCAACACATAAAACAACTCTAGCATACGACTCCACTATCGTTATCTATAACTCTAAAAGACATTATTGAACTCAGGCAACCCTACCTCTTGTAAGTATCTAACTACTATCTCAGTAGATTCCTCAAATGCACATCTAGGTATCTCTCCTAGATTACTCCTCTACTCAAAGCTCTTTCTAAAAGATTCTTTCTAGGTACTCTTACTAAGCACATACACAGAGTAAACAGCAGATAATATCAATCAATAGCACCTCCTAGGCTAAGGCATCATAAATTAGACAACTCTAGCCCTAAAATATGAAATACCTAGCCAATTATCTTTCATGCTTTCCTAATATCTCATGAATATCTCATAACACGGATAAGTAAGGGTATTTTGCGAAATCACCGTTTAGTCTCTGGCTGATTGTACACATTGCTCCAACATGGTTTTCTCTTAAAACTCTTTCTTGTTTTTAGAAAAATCATTTCTTTTGAATTTTTTTGCTCAAATCCTCAGTTTGAGTCCAGACACACCCGAAGGTACATTCAAATCTCTCAAACCAAGGCTTTGATACCAACTTGTAACACCATAAATTTTCAAGCAAAATTTTTATTTTCAAAACACGTAAAAACTCATGTCATATTTCTCAAAAACCACAATTGTCTCAGATGTCAAACAAAAATCCACAAAATAAATAATAGTATCTAAAATATATTCTGAATAGATGTGTACAATCAAACCGGCACCTTCCCGTGATCCTGAGAAGTACCTAAAACACATAACACACAAAATGGTAAGCACGAAGCTTAGTGAGTTCCCTAAAATACCACATACAAAAAGAATAAGCCTCTCATGGCTATAGTTTGGCATTGACACTTCGATCATACGTCTCAGTGAGGACCCTCCGATCTCATGGCTTGGTATGGACCCTCTGGTCATGTGTCTCAGTGAAGACCCTCTAGTCTTACTGCTCGGGTTGGAACCTCCAGTCATGCGTCTCAGTGAGGACATTCTGGTCTTACAGCTCCGGTTGGACCCTTCAGTCCGATCTCATAATACAGAGAATAATATAGCATATATCAACAAAGACAAAATGCAGAATATCACATAACTCAAATAAGACCCTCCGATCGCTCAGCAGTACCACTCAGGTATGTATAGTGAGAAGACTCACCTCATAAGTAAGCAAAGAAGTTGTGTACCGCTCGAACAGTCTAATCCCTACCTACATGTCATAAACACCTCCACTTAAAACTTAATCACAACCCTAAATAGATCAAGATATTTTCTCTCTCTAACTCTTGGTATGGGTAAAGACCATTTTACACCTCCATGGTTTCCATAATTCTTGTCTTGACCAAACCCTAAAGTCAACAAAACTGAACAATCTAGTCAACAATCCATGTTGACCCGACTCGTTGAGTGCATCTATGTGAATCGTCGAGTCCCCTCGTTTCTTAAGAATTGTAGCGAAAATCCAACTTAACTCATCGAGTTGTCTCATCAACTCGTCGAGTTACTCATGTCTAGACTTATCGGGAAAACCCTAGCCAACTCGTAGAGTCAGCTCACCAACTCGGCGAGTCCCGTCATCCTACATGCTCATTTAGACATTTTAAGGCATATTTACAACCCTAAACTCTAGATCTAGCCTCCCAAGCTTGAGCTATCACATAAAGGTACAAGCTTTACATCCATGCATGGCACTTGGGGCTTGAAATGCCAAAACAAGTTGCCTTTAGGGTCTTAAGCATAAAATCTCTTCTATAACTGGATAAAGCTGAGATCTTTGGACTCTAGGAACCTCAAAAGGTCTACATCTGAAGTCTCAATCTCTTGGTAAGCTCAACACACTCAAAGTCTAAAGGAATGATGGAAAAAGCCCTAAAACTCCATAAAAATGAGATTTAATCAAAATAATGAGCAAGGTGGAGACTTTTTACCTTCAATAGAAGTTATACATGAAATAACACCAGATCCAACAGTTCCTTCTTATTTCCAAGCCTTGATACTCTTCTCTTCTCTTCCAAAAGTACACTAGAATGATCAAGTTATCTCTTCTCTCTCTCTCTATCTCTCTCTCTCTCTCTTTCTCTCCCTCTCTCTCTCACTCTCTCTCTCTCTCTCTCTCTCTCTCTCTTTCTCTCTCTAAATTCACTCTAGACGATTAGGGTTTCACACAGGGGAGTAAGGTGGGTGGTGAGGTAGAAATTAGGGCTTAAAGTCCTTTTAATAGGGCCCAACCCCGAAGAATTAGGCTTTCCTCTCACAGTGCCAAGTCGTTAAGTTGGTCACTCCGACTCATCGAGTTGGACGTAAAACCCACGTGGCCAAATCCATTTCTACTCGACGAGTTGGGGCCTCCAACTCTTAGAGATGCTCACTCAAAAACATGAAAATTGTATAAATATTATACCTGGGAGTCGGGATGTTACATATATATATATATATATATATATATATATATATATATATATATATATATATATATATATATATATATATATATATATATATATATATCAAGGTTGTCAAAAACACTCGACGTTAGCTAGTCGGTGGACTAGGGTCAAGGGATTAATCGGTTAAGCGGAGATTTATTGGGAGATTAATTGGGGACCATTATTTGCTAATTTGTTGAATATTAATAAATTAAATATGACTAGTATCATATCAAAGTTCATAAATACCACTAATATGATAACAATATAGGTTAATATGATTAATACAACACTAATCATGCCTCAAATAGTTTCCATTGAACTAAAACTTCTTCCAAATGTTAAAAATTCATCGTTTCATAATGTTTCACTCATTATATATACAAGGATTAATCTCTAGGCGCCCTCTAATTGGTCGAGTAGTGCCTAGGGATTAATCGGATATTAATCGGGACCGAGTCGTGAATTTTACAACAGTGATATATATATATATATATATGTGTGTGTGTGTGTGTGTGTGTGTGTGTGTGTGTGTCTGCGTCTGTGAATGTGTGTGTGTGTGTGTTTAATTAAATAATAATATGTAACACCTTAAATTTCAAAACAAAATTTTGATTTTTAAATCTCCCAAAACATAGTTTATAAAACCAACCCATGTCATAATATCAGTGACAAATACATAACATCATAAAAAAAATTCAGAGTATCCCAAAATCCTCATAAGTCCTCATCATCTTGTGAATGTGTACAATCATGGCTTCGCCTTCCCACAGTCTTGAGATATACCTGCAGCACATTTAAATCAACATTGTAAGCACAAAGCTTAGTGAGTTCTCCAAAATACCACATACATAAATAATTTGCCTCTCGTGGATATATCTCGATAAGGACCCTTCGGTCACGTGTCTCCGCAAAGACCATCCAGTCTCTCATCTCGATAAGGACCCTCTTGTCTTAACTCAAATGATATAACAACATAAGACACAAAGAAAGAAATGTAATAACGTATATTTCAGTATAAGCAAGCAAGACCCTCCGGTTACACATAAATTACCACACAGGTAAGTATAATGAGAAGACGCAGCTCACGCAGAAAAATGAATAAATCTCACACCTGAACTACCGATCTAAAATCCACCTAAATTATACCACATTTAACTCTAATTAATAAATAATAATGATTACCTCATAAAGCTACACCAAGCCTCTCTACTAAATCTCAAAATGGTAAAAAGTCCATTGATATTACCATATTTATGTATGTTTTTAGGCAATATTTACTGACATGCTTATAATATTTTGGTTATTTGCATTGAATAATGATACTTATAAGCTTTAATTGTACTTTGCAGCCAAATAGAAACATTTTTGGAGAAAAGGACTAAAATCGACAAAGATTGGAACTTTGGATGCTTCGAGAGTAAAAGATAAGAAAACCCACGTAATCAGCTACATTCACGTTATGAGACATATCTATTCACGACATGAGTACGAATATTCCAAAAGATATGATACGCGTAGAGGAGTAATTGCCCAACACTGATAATTACTATATTCACGCCGTGAAACATATTTGTTCACAACGTGAGTGCGGAAAATCAGAAAAATATATATTGGCTTATTCCCTACGACTTAAAGGGAGAGAGGCTAATTTGGAGAGTTCCTGGAGATCAAATTCAGAAGGAGAAGAGGTCTGGAATTGGGTTGCATTCCAAAGAAGAAGGAAGATTTCATCCTTAGCTTATTAGTTTGGTACATTTAAACATGATTAAGACTATGGTTTGTTTATGTTTGTTTCCTAGGATGTCCTGATAAATCTAGCTGCCTCTGTTAGCTAGATAAAGCTGGAACTCATGGTTTTAATAATTTAGCTTTGATTTACTTGTTGGTTATGACTTGTGTTTGATTGATCGAACCTAGCATGCTTGATTTAATATTTGAGTGCTTTAAATTCCTACTCTGTGTAGTTTGCGAATACGAATCTACATGAATTTGAAACCTAGTAATTTAGTGTAGTTTAGATTATTAGAGCTAAGATCGAACCAATCTTAGATAACTAATTGAAATATTGAATTAGGTTGTGCTAGAAAGCTCATATTATGATCGTAACTGTGTTTTTCAAATCAATCTTACATGGCTCCAATTCTATTTAATAACTGATTATGTGTTAACTATTGTGTAACCATACATAGATCTACATGAATTAATTAATGTTAGTAAATTTAGAACTAAATTGCTAATACTATCTTAATTGGTAACCAACAGTAATTGCCATGACTAATTTATAAACCATTAAGGGAAAGTGGATTCGAACTAACAGAAGTGTTTTGTTTATTCATTAAATTTGTTCTAAGAATTAAGTTCGTCTAAACTTGCAAATTAGATAAAACCCATTCCTTGATTAGAAATCTGGTTAATTTAATAGTAGGTAAATTAATTAGTTAAAACCGTTCCCTGTGATCAACAACCGGCTTACTCAAATTTTTTTGTTTTAGTTCAGATTTATGTTTTTATTTTTGTTTATTTTTGTTACAACGCAAATTTTCAAATAAAATTTTCATTTAAAATAAAGTAATTTCATTCAACCAATAGTATTTATTTCATGTTTCATATCAAACAAATATATAAAATCCCCAAGATCTCAATAGCAGCAGTGTGTATGCATCATGCCGGCGCCTTCCCACGGTCCTCGCTAGTACCTGAAACACATACATAACAACTTGTAAGCATAAATGCTTAGTGAGTTCCCCAGTATACGACTTACACATATACGCCTTTCCAGGCCCTGACCTTCCGGTCCACAACACTTCGCCTTCCGGCCCGTAACATAATTGCCTTCTGGCCCATAACATATTGCCTTCCGGCCCGTATCATATTGCCTTCCGGCCCATAACATATTGCCTTCCGGCCCATAACATTTACAACATATAATACATTTAATATAACACACATAGCACATATAACATACATCATACCTGACCTTTCTGTCACATAACATATCGCCTTCCGGCCCGTATAAACATACATATCATGCATAGCAACTACCTTTCTATTTATAGCATAAATAACACATATCATATACGACCTTCCGGTCTCACAGTCAAACCCTTCCGGGTGAAGTATAGTGAGAAGACTCACCTCGTGGTAATGTAAGCTATCAACTCTTGAAACTACTCGCACTCGATCCGCCGATCTGCAGACTCCCTACAATACCATATACCCTTATTAATACTCTTATCATTCAAGACAACTGACCCTACGAAATTACATGCAGGTCAACTCTGGTCAACGGTCAACTTGACCGGACTCGTCGAGTGCAAGGGCGACTCGGCGAGTCTAGACGTCCTCCCCATCTTTCCCTGTTGTCCCCTTTCTACTCGTCGAGTACCCCACTTGACTCGACGAGATCCTCGTGGAAGAATCGCGGGGCCACCCCGACTCCACTCGCCGAGTCCGAAGAACAACTCGGCGAGTCCCAGTAAATCTTCAAGCTACTCGCCGAGTCTGAAGAACAACTCGGCGAGTCCCAGTGGATCTTCAAGCTACTGGCCGAGTCTGATCATTGGACTCGGCGAGTCCATGCCATGCAGTCGATCAACTGCTTCCTGAAATACGCATGGTCCCGAAATACGCAATCATGGGACTTTCTGGACCTCTAAACATTCTATTACTGGGGTATAAACGCTTGGGTAACAACATTATAACCTGTCTAATCACCAAATGGGTTTCACAAACCCTAAATCCGTGAACACATCAAAATAACAGGAATGATCTGAAGTATTACCTGAAAAACGTATTCTCTGTGTCTCCAAACTTCAGAACTCAATCCCCTTGATCTTCCTTTGGCCAAAACTCTTCTTCTTCTTGCCTAACAAATTCCTCAAAGTTCCAATAGCTTTCCCTCCTGCTCTAGACGTCCACAAACGATTAGGGTTCTTCTCAATCGGCCAAAAGACGAACAATGACGGCCTAAGAGGCGTTATATACGATCCAAACCAAACGGCTAGGGTTTCTGCTGAACAGCGTCGACTCGCCGAGTCCATATCTGGACTCGTCGAGTCCAGTCGCGAACCCGCGACCAAGCCTGTGGTCCTACTCGGCGAGTCAGGCACCAACTCGCCGAGTCCCTTCCTAAAATGCCCCAAAAATAGTTTTAAAGCAATACCTGAAATTCCGGGCTGTTACAACTCTCCCCCACTAGAACTAGACTTCGCCCTCGAAGTCTCACTCTGCGAATAACTCCGGATGTTGCTCCCGCATCTCACGCTCCGGCTCCCAAGTCATCTCCGATCCCTTCCGGTGTTGCCACTGAACCAACACCAGAGGTACCTCCTTGTTCCGCAGAACCTTGATCTTCCGATCCCTGATAGCTACTGGTCTCTCGGCGTAATTCAGGCTCGCATCCACCTGAATATCCTCTAACGGAACCACTGCCGATTGATCGGCTATGCACTTCCTCAACTGTGATACGCGAAAGGTATTGTGAATCTGTCCCAACTCTGCTGGCAACTCCAACCGATAAGCTACCCGACCTACCCTTGCAATTACACGAAATGGACCTATGAACCGAGGCCCCAACTTGCCCCTCTTTCTGAACCGGATCACTCCTTTCCAAGGAGAAACCTTTAGGAGAACGAAGTCGCCAACTTGGAATTCGAGCTCGGACCGGCGTCTGTCCGCATAACTCTTCTGTCGGCTCTGGGCGGTCAATAACCTCTGCCTAACCTGCTGAATCTGCTCGGTCGTCTGAAGTACGATCTCTGTACTGCCCATCACTCTCTGTCCTACCTCTCCCCAGCAAATGGGAGTCCGACACCTCCTACCATACAACAACTCAAAAGGTGGCATACCAATGCTCGAATCATGGCTGTTGTTGTAGGAAAACTCAGCCAAAGGCAAATGCGCATCCCAGCTACCCCCGAAGTCTAACACACACGCTCTCAGCATGTCTTCCAATGTCTGAATCGTTCGCTCGCTCTGACCGTCTGTCTGGGGATGGTATGCGGTACTAAAATGCAATTTAGTACCCAACTCCTCATGGAATTTCTTCCAGAACCTGGAAGTGAAGCGTACATCACGGTCTGAAACAATCGAGATCGGCACTCCATGCCGAGATACCACCTCTCTCACGTATAACTCCGCTAACTTCTCCGCTGATGAACTCTCGCTAATGGCAAGGAAGTGTGCACTCTTCGTCAATCTATCCACAATCACCCAAATTGCATCGACTCCCCTGGCAGTTCTCGGCAATTTGGTGATGAAATCCATAGTAATCTGTTCCCACTTCCACTCAGGAATCTCCAAGGGCTGCAACTTACCATGCGGTCTCTGGTGCTCGGTCTTAACCCTACGGCAGGTCAAACACCTCTCAACGAACCACGCGACGTCTCTCTTCATACAAGGCCACCAATATTCCTTCCTCAAGTCCAAATACATCTTCGTAGCACCGGGATGGATCGAGAATTTCGATCTATGAGCCTCCTCCATCCTTAAACGTCAGAAGTCCTCGTCCATCCTTAACAAACTCTGAAATTAACCCAACGACCCGCTCTTTCTTCTGCATCTCGGATCTCACAACCTCGGCCTGTGCCCCACGAATAGCATCTAATACCAGAGTCATCACCGTCAGTCTCAGACATACGTCTCGCAATGGAGTGCTCTCTGCTCTACGACTCAATGCATCGGCTACCACATTAGCCTTGCCTGGGTGGTATAGGACCTCACAGTCATAATCCTTAACCACGTCCAACCATCTCCTCTGACGCATATTTAGGTTGGGTTGATCCATCAAATACTTCAAACTCTTATGGTCCGTGTATATAGTACAACGAACCCCGTACAGGTAGTGACGCCAAATCTTGAGAGCGAACACTACTGCCCCCAACTCTAAGTCATGCGTGGGATATCTCGCCTCGTGAGGCTTTAATTGCCTCGATGCATAAGCTATCACATGGCCTCTCTGCATCAACACTGCACCCAGTCCCGAAATCGATGCGTCGCAATATACGACAAAATCCTCCATCCCCTCCGGGAGGGCTAATACCGGGGCTTCGCACAGTCTCTGACGTAGTGTCTCGAAGGAAGTCTGTTGCTCGGGTCCCCATGAGAATGTAACACCCTTCCGGGTCAATCTGGTGAGCGGTACCGCGATCTTGGAGAAGTCCCTAATAAACCTCCGATAGTACCCCGCCAACCCAAGGAAACTCCTGATCTCGGAAGGTGACTTCGGTGCCTCCCAACTCATCACTGCTTCCACCTTGGCCGGATCGACCAATATCCCTGCCTGATTAACAACATGTCCAAGAAATTGGACCTCCCACAACCAGAAGTCACATTTGGAGAATTTTGCATATAGCTTCTCCGACCTCAGTACCTCAAGGACCTCCCTCAAATGTCTCTCATGCTGCTCTCTAGTTCGCGAATACACTAGGATGTCGTCGATAAATACAATCACAGACCGATCCAGCATCGGCCTGCATACCCTGTTCATGAGGTCCATGAACACTGCCAGGGCATTGGTGAGCCCGAAAGGCATCACCACGAACTCGTAATGCCCATACCGCATCCTGAATGCTGTCTTCTGGACGTCCTCATCCCGCACTCTTACCTGATGGTACCCTGATCTCAAATCGATCTTGGAAAACCAAGATGCCCCTTGCAACTGATTGAATAGATCATCGATCCTCGGTAACGGATAGCGGTTCTTGACCGTCACCTTGTTCAACTCCTGGTAATCAATAAACATCCGGTGTGAACCATCCTTCTTCTTGACGAACAGAATCGGTGCTCCCCACGGCGAGCTACTCGGCCGAATAAATCCCTTCCCCAGCAACTCCTGGAGTTGCGAGGACAACTCTTGCATCTCTGGAGGTGCAAGACGATAAGGCACCTTCGCAATAGGCGCAGCCCCCGAAACCAGATCGATACCAAACTCCACTTGCCTCGCAGGAGGTACTCCCGGCAACTCCTCGAGAAAAACATCTGGAAACTCACGCACCACTGGAACCTCCTCCACTGTCCTCGGTCTATCGGAAGCCTCCCGCGTATCCATCACATACGCCACAAAACCTTTACATCCTTGCTGTAGGCATTGCCTCGCCCTAGCGGCCGAGCAAAAAGCTGATCCCGAACGGGTACCCTCGCTGTATACCGTAAGAACTCCCCCATTAGGGTCTCGTATAGTCACCAGCTGATGCTCACAGTCGATGACGGCGCTGAATCGGCTCAACCAGTCCATTCCCACGATGACACAGACATCCCCCATCGCAATAGGAATTAGGTCAATCGGAAACGCAACCCCAAAAATCTCTAGCACGCATCCCCGAAGAACCTCCGTGGCACAAACCACCCTCTCGGCCGCAATAGAAACGCTCAGAGGCCGACTTAACGGCTCACGACTAATGCTGATATGCTGACTAAAAGCTAACGATACAAAGGATCTACTCGCACCCGAATCAAATAACACTAGAGCAGGCATAGAGTTCACAAGAAAAGTACCTACACATACATTAACATAAGCATAACATTTCGACTTTAAGGTAAATACGTGAATTACAGCATACCTGCCACAACATCGGGCGCAGCGCGGACCTCCTCCGCAGTCAGCTGAAAGGCTCTCCCGCGAGCCCTCGGGGCCTCGACCTTCGCCGGTCGGGTCTCAGTAGTCCTGGTAGTCGGTGTAGATCCCTGACGAAGCTGCGGGCACTCGGCCTTCCGATGGCCTGTCTGGTTGCAGTGAAAGCAAACCATAAACCCCTTAGGGCAATCCCTGGCAATGTGTCCCTCCTTGCCACACTTGTAGCAACCACCAGCTCGACACGCCCCCTCATGACCCTTGCCGCACTTTCCGCAAGTGCGGCCCTTCGGACCTCCCATCCTCGAATCAACGGACTTGATCCGCTTGGCTGCCGGCTGAGACTGCGCCGGCCGCCGATCCACCTACCGAGACTCGGCCTCCTCCCTGGCCTGGGTCTCCAACTCGATCTCGCGCTTCCTGGCGTTCACCTGAAGCTCAGTGAAAGTACGATAGGTGGAGTTTGACACAAACTCCCAGATATCCCTCCTCAAAACGCCTAAATACCGGCTCATCCGTGACTGCTCCGTAGACACCAGCTCTGGGCAGAACATCGCCCTCTCGTGAAACTTCCGTGTGACCACCGCAACGGAATCTGTACCCTGCTTAAGGGTCAAGAACTCCTGAATCAATCGTTCCCTCTCCACTAGGGGAACATACTCATCCCTGAACATCTCAGTAAACCTCTCCCACATCACCGCTGTAATCTCCACCAGAGTGAAGTTCGCCGTCACGAACTTCCACCAATCCTTCGCTCCTAGACGGAGCTGGTTCAAGGCGAACCGTACCCTCAGGTGCTCCGGGCATGAACAAGTGTAGAAGCAACCCTCAATGTCGGCGATCCACCTCATCGCCGCAATCGGATCCTGCGTCCCGTCGAACTCAGGGGGTTTCGTGTTGCTGAATTCTCGGAACAGCAACGAATCGCCCCCTTGCGGCCTGGCAGCGGCCACGACTGCGGTAGCGGTAGCAACTGCAGCCTCAGTCAGTGCGGCGTACCGCTCCTCGAATGTCTCCATCAGCGTGGTCTTAATAGACCCAAACATCTCCGGGATCTCGGCCTGGATCGCTGCAGCTACCTCCTCCTGGATCATCTGACGAATATCCTCGTCACTCACAGTGCTCGAACTCGCCCCATGACGTGTGGTAACCATGATGTCTCTGAAATACAACATAAAATTATCAGAGACTCCATCAAGTACAATTGTACTCGATAACGCAACCCTACTCGGTCTCCGATATCCAGGGATTCTTACTTGGGTCTTCCACCGACCCGGTGCCTTCGGTAGTACGGGCCCAATACTACCGACCACACCGTGTCAATATTCGTCCCAAATCTTCCTCCCCAAATCCCGATTAGTGAGTACTCTACTTCTAATATGCACTATCTACTTGCACGCTATCGAATATCTCATATAAGCAATCTTCCTAGACTAAGGCATCACAAAACAGGCCATTCTAGTCCTATCATGTATACCTAGTCTTCTAGCATGCATAACAACTCATAATTCAGTGCATAACATAACATTGTAAGGTATTCTGGGGATCTTTACCGTTCGGGCGCTGGCTGATCGTACACACTGCTCCGTTCTTGTTTACCACTTTACCATTTATAAATATTTACGTCTTTATTAATTTAAAAGATTTTTCCTCAAATCCTCAGTTTGAGTTCAGTTACACCCGAAGGTACACCCGAATCCCTCAAACCAAGGCTCTGATACCAATTGTTACAACGCAAATTTTCAAATAAAATTTTCATTTAAAATAAAGTAATTTCATTCAACCAATAGTATTTATTTCATGTTTCATATCAAACAAATATATAAAATCCCCAAGATCTCAATAGCAGCAGTGTGTATGCATCATGCCGGCGCCTTCCCACGGTCCTCGCTAGTACCTGAAACACATACATAACAACTTGTAAGCATAAATGCTTAGTGAGTTCCCCAGTATACGACTTACACATATACGCCTTTCCAGGCCCTGACCTTCCGGTCCATAACACTTCGCCTTCCGGCCCGTAACATAATCGCCTTCCGGCCCATAACATATTGCCTTCCGGCCCATATCATATTGCCTTCCGGCCCATAACATATTGCCTTCCGGCCCATAACATTTACAACATATAATACATTTAATATAACACACATAGCACATATAACATACATCATACCTGACCTTTCTGTCACATAACATATCGCCTTCCGGCCCGTATAAACATACATATCATGCATAGCAACTACCTTTCTATTTATAGCATAAATAACACATATCATATACGACCTTCCGGTCTCACAGTCAAACCCTTCCGGGTGAAGTATAGTGAGAAGACTCACCTCGTGGTAATGTAAGCTATCAACTCTTGAAACTACTCGCACTCGATCCGCCGATCTGCAGACTCCCTACAATACCATATACCCTTATTAATACTCTTATCATTCAAGACAACTGACCCTACGAAATTACATGCAGGTCAACTCTGGTCAACGGTCAACTTGACCGGACTCGTCGAGTGCAAGGGCGACTCGGCGAGTCTAGACGTCCTCCCCATCTTTCCCTGTTGTCCCCTTTCTACTCGTCGAGTACCCCACTTGACTCGACGAGATCCTCGTGGAAGAATCGCGGGGCCACCCCGACTCCACTCGCCGAGTCCGAAGAACAACTCGGCGAGTCCCAGTAAATCTTCAAGCTACTCGCCGAGTCTGAAGAACAACTCGGCGAGTCCCAGTGGATCTTCAAGCTACTGGCCGAGTCTGATCATTGGACTCGGCGAGTCCATGCCATGCAGTCGATCAACTGCTTCCTGAAATACGCATGGTCCCGAAATACGCAATCATGGGACTTTCTGGACCTCTAAACATTCTATTACTGGGGTATAAACGCTTGGGTAACAACATTATAACCTGTCTAATCACCAAATGGGTTTCACAAACCCTAAATCCGTGAACACATCAAAATAACAGGAATGATCTGAAGTATTACCTGAAAAACGTATTCTCTGTGTCTCCAAACTTCAGAACTCAATCCCCTTGATCTTCCTTTGGCCAAAACTCTTCTTCTTCTTGCCTAACAAATTCCTCAAAGTTCCAATAGCTTTCCCTCCTGCTCTAGACGTCCACAAACGATTAGGGTTCTTCTCAATCGGCCAAAAGACGAACAATGACGGCCTAAGAGGCGTTATATACGATCCAAACCAAACGGCTAGGGTTTCTGCTGAACAACGTCGACTCGCCGAGTCCATATCTGGACTCGTCGAGTCCAGTCGCGAACCCGCGACCAAGCCTGTGGTCCTACTCTGCGAGTCAGGCACCAACTCGCCGAGTCCCTTCCTAAAATGCCCCAAAAATAGTTTTAAAGCAATACCTGATATTCCGGGCTGTTACAATTTTGCAGAAGTTCATGACCAGAGGTTCCAACACACATTTGTTGCTACCACTTGAAGATCTAGAGTCAGCCTTTCACAAGAAGCAGATAAGAACGCAGGAGCGAACCAAACACCTAAAAAGTCATGCTTCAAAGATCTCAAATTAGTATTTGGAAATAATTTAGGAAAGAAAGTAGTAGAATCTAGTACATCCTCAAAGGACAAGAACAAGGTTGAAGACTTTGATAAAAAAAAATCTAACCCACGAGAATCTGAGTACGAATCTGAGCCTGAATTTGCATTACATAGAAGTGAATATGAATCCGAGCCTGATAACGAGATGGTGGATGTCGCGGATATGTCCATGGGAGGTTATAAAAAGTGAATAAGAAATGATGCTGGTATTGGCCTAATACAACCTCCAATTCTTGCAATTGCCCCATTCGAACTGAAAGCACACATCCTTACTGCACTTAGGGATGTACAATTTTCTAGAAAGGATCATGAGGATGCTTATAAGCATTTAGATGATTTAAATGACATAACATATTATTTATGATGGGTTTTGAGCATTCTAACACTCCTATGGTGTACATGCAACCCTAAAAACCTTGGATCTATGTTTTCTCTAATATACATGCAAATATGATTTTCCCAAGTTTCTTATTCTAGCTAGCATACCATGGGGTACTTGTAATATAAAAATTAGTAGAATGACATACCTTTGTTGTTTCTTGGATTCCTAAAGACCTTGTGAGCCTAACACCCCAAATATGATGCCTTAAATGCTTCACACAACTCCATAACTCTTGGAATAATTTGAGAGAAGTACATTTGAGCACAAATTCGGCTAGCCCTCACTCTTTTGTCTTAGTGGCCGATTTTGCTCCATATGAGGTTCCTTATATAGTGTATCACTTGTAGGTTTACACCATGTAAACCCTAATGTGCATGGCTTTTCATTTCCCCCATGATCCATGGGTTTTAGCCTCCATGGAGCATCCATGGACCAAACAATGGGTCCTAGCACAATCTAGTGAATCATGGACCATAAGCCCACTATACAATAATGAAAGATTTACATAATCAATTCCTATATATTTAGTTAGTCTCTTTTAATCACAAAATTAATTCCAAATTAATTCTTGATCAATACTAATTAAATAATATGATTCCATATTAATATATTAGAATATATTAACAAATCATAAGTGTCCTTATTCTCATTATGTATATCCAATAGTCTCCCACCTGGATAAGTCTAATAACTATAGTTACAAGTATGAATTCAGGATCCGACCAGCAATCGTAGCTCTTTCAAAGTCTCGCGGAACTAAGATGATGATGTTCCATTTAAGATAAGTGATCATATAATCCTCTGTTCTAGATATCAGTCGGACAAATACATGGAACAATGTCGTACTTATTGTCCAACAGTTTGTTTCCCGATTTCCGATTTGTTTGACATATAGATAAACTAAACACATCAATTTGGTTCTGACCGGGCCTGACACATAGGTCAAATAAAATCATCGAGGGGCCTAGATGCCACTTTTAATCCTCCAAGGGCTAAAAGGAACATGTTAGGGTCGAAAACATTTTATAACGAGTCGAACACCATACCCTTCGTGTACTTGTAATATATTTACTAAGACGTCTGTATGTTCGAAGCTTAAATGTAAAGTCTTAGTACTTTTTGTATACTTCCCCGTTCCCTATAAATTGGAACTTTACTTAGAATTAGATAAGGAGTTTTTACAGAACTTGTCTTTGTACTCTCTGTAAAACTGTGAAACTATAATAGAGCTGAAACAAGATCATATTTACATCTCATGTTCTTTCATATCATTTTCACTATGATTTGATTTGCATTTACTTGATTAACGATTCATCAATTGGTATTAGAGAAGGATTCATAACTGCGATCTGAGTTTCTGTTGAATCTGTTCTATTTGAATCGTAAAATTTGATTCAAAAGTTTCCGCACAATTAGATTCATAAAATCATCAAGGATCATAAGTTTTGATTCGGTTCTGCATTGAATCTGCTTAATCTAGTGTTTGTTCTTGAATTTCTGTACAATTCATTTAGTCGAATTCAAATTTCTTCAAACTTTCTGAAAAATTCAAATTTGTACAACAATAATGAATTTTAATATGAACACGATGACTTCTTTCTCGCATCTCTTAGGATCTTCTACAAAAATTCTGATGCTGATTCCAGAATATTACGATCAATGGGCTGACAGAATGGAGGATTATCTAAACGGTCTAGATGAAGAATTATGGACTTGCATCTCTGGAACATCACAACCTCCAGCAAATGTTCAAAACATTGGTTCGTCGAATTCAACTGTTGCTATTGATGAACGTGCTGACAGAATAAAGAAAAATGAGAAACGATGTCTAAGGGGGCTGAGAGGTACATTGCCACCAGTGGTTTACAACTATGTTCGTGGTTGTAAAAGTGCGAAGGAGATAGGAACACTCTTAAGAAAAAAGTATCAAGGAAGCGAAAAGACGAAAATTAACTCAGTGAAGCAATGTTTGGTGGAGCTGAAGGAATTTCGACAGAAGGAAAATGAGACAATCGAAGTCTACTATGATCGCTTCAATGAATTGATATATCGATGCAATTGATATGGTATAACTCGGTCTACAATGGAATTTAATCTTACGTTTGCGATGGGACTCCGAAAAGAGTAGAGAAGCGTGAGTATGATGGTTAAAAATCAGCAAAGTTTCGACACATCTTCATTGAATGATTTGTATAATCAACGAAAAACTCACAAAAGTGAGGTCAATGAGATGGCGGAGGAGTCAAAGCTTAATCTAGGTGGTCCTTTGGCACTTGTCTCAAAAGTTACCAAAAAAGAAACCGTTGAAAGTGGTGATTCAGATGCTGAAGAAGGACTTTTAATGAATTCAGATGATGAAGCAATCGCATTCTACTTCAACAAAAAAGTCAAAAAGTTCTTTAAGAAACCATTTAATTTGAAGACAAGGCAGAGTGAAGGAAGTGGAAATTTTCTGAACAAGGCTAGTGGTGAGGAGAAGAAGAAGATAGAAAAGAAGGAACTGAAAGTTGTTGAGGAGAAGAGAGAGAAGAAATAGAAAGGAGATTCTAGAATAGATTGTTACTATTGTAACGGGGCCAATCATGTTGTGAATGATTGTATGCTTCGTAAGAAAGAGTAGAATAAGAACAAGGTGAAGGATGAGGTGTATTATTCGGAGAAGCTGGAGGAAGTTAGAGATAAGGCAAAAGGCATGTCGTTGGTTGCAAAGGCGAACAAGAGGAAGAAGGTGTGTATCAAATCTGGTCTTCAGGATCAGATGATGATGAAATGCGTAATCCGACGCATGGTGCTCTGTACGTAAAATTTGAAGATGATTCTGACGAAGAGGTCACATGAAGATGCTTCGTATCAAAATCAGTTGACAAGTCTATGATGACTACGAAGGTACATTCTAATCTCGAATCTTTCAATATTCATTTAAATGCATATAACTCTGAAATTGTTGCTTTTAATGACACTGTTGCTTATTTCAATTCAATTGTTGTGTCTGCTAATAACGAAGCTAAGACACTGAGCTTACAATTGTTAGAGATACAAAAGAAGCTTGATTCGAAAATAACTAAGATAGAATGTTTAGAATTACAAATCAGAAACATCATGTGTGATAGAGACTCTCTTTCGAGCGGTGTAAAACTCCTATTAGCACAAAGAAATATCTACTGTAACTCTGCAAAAAGACTCTATGGAAAACTTAAAGCTTTGCATCATTCTAGTGACATTAGCAAAGAACAACATAGAAAGTTATTACCTTTTCTATCTTTTGAGAGAGAGAAGGTTGATAACATTTCTTAAAATTATGATAAAATAATTTCTGAATTTGACAAAATTCCAGATGACAGATATGCATATGCATAGTAAAATAGATGAATGTCTTGATTCGAATGAATTTTAGTTGATATTGTTAACGAAACCTTGTCCAAAATTGAACAATTTAAAATTTTGAAAAAGACGGAGAATTCGGCATCTGACTTACGGACTAATTTTGCTGATATTGAAGATGATTCTTATAATATTAGTGAAATCAGTGAGTTTGAGGATGTTGATTATTCACAGTTATCTTTCGTTAATGTCACATCAAAATCTAAAGGAAAAGAAATTGTTAAGGATTCGAAAGTTGAGATTGACACTGAAAAACCTTCAACTTCGAAAGTTTGTGATCCTGATTTGGTTGATGTATGAGACAGTCAAACATATGACAGTGATGATGAAAATTAAATTCCATAAAAAGATGTTGATAAAGTGTATGAAGACACTGACAAATTCAAAAAAGTGTTGTCCGAAAAAGGTTCTCATTATTTGGAAACCAACACTGTGGTTTATCCGAATTTTAATTGCACTGTAACAACCCGAAATTTCCGTATCATTTCTTGTAACTCTTTTGTAGTACAATTCACGCAACCAATCGTTGTTTCCAAATTCGATTTCCGATCTTCCGTTTAATTAAGTCATTAACTAGTGAGTATATAAAATGACTTAATGGGTGTCTTAATATATATAGAAATCATTTTAACACCCAACTTTAGTGATCGGAATATTTCTAGAAATTACCGTATCGGGTTACGGTAACTCAATCGGGTACGACCAAAAGCCTCGTCTAACGCTGGTATCGGGTAGAATTCCACCGTGTCCAAAACTTAAACACTATATAAACGTGTTTAAGCCTCCATTTGAAGCCTTTGGCCAATTTCTCATTTAACTCTTCCAACCTCTCTCCTCATCCAAATTCAAAGGTCCAAAACTAAGATTTAAGGCTTCCAATCAAAGAGGTAACACCCCTAACTTGTTATTCAACCTCTTTAGCCTTCAAATTGATGTTTAATTTGTGTTTTGGGACCAAGAACATGAGTTTACGGCCAAGGAACAATCTTGGGCCGTAAACTCCTAAAAATGGGGGTTTTTAAGCCCTAAAACCCCTCCTAAGCAATGTTGGACATTAGATATGGCTTAATGACTTAATGGAAAGGACTTATAACATTTAAAACATTGATTTTGAGGGACAAAAGTGAGTTTACGGCCAAGACATATTCTTGGGCCGTAAACTCATGTTCATGGGGTTTTTGAGCCTTAAAACATGTCCAAATGCCTTGAAACTCAACCAATGGCCTTGTGGTAAAATCTAGATGCATCTAAAAATAGTTTAAGGGTTTGAAACATATCAAAAATGTCATTTATAGGAGTTTACGGCCTAGGATCATACCCTTGGCCGTAAACTCATAAAACTATGTTAATGATGCATCAAATACACTCAAATGGCTTGTATAAATTTCTAGAATCACATGTGATTGTTTTAAGCATCAAAAACTAACTTTTTCATGGGTATAAGAGAGTTTACGGCCTTAGAACATACCTCTAGGTCGTAAACTCCAAAAAGTGTGTTAAATGATGTTCTAAATTCATAACAAGGCTTGGAAAATTAACTAGAATCACATGTGATTGTCCTTTGAAGCTCAAATCAATTTTCCTTGGCAATAGGTGAGTTTACGGCTGTAAACTCTTATGGTGTGGTCGTAAACTCCCTTTTAAGTGTTATAATTTCATTCAATCAATTCCAAGGCATTTTAGAAATCCATTCCAATAATCCCCATGTCCATTTAAGCCATTAAACACCCAAAATCACACCCACATGAGTTTACGGCCATAAACTCATGTATGTGTGTTGTTCAATGGCTGTAAAATCCTTAAAATGTTTACTCTTAGGGAGTAAATACAAGTCCCAAGTCCCTAGTGCCATTACACGTTCGAAGATGTCACTCGGGTCACTCCAAACGCTCGTTTTGAGGTGTTTAACCTCATTGGAGTGTAATGTTCCATATGATTAGTGAATGTATCTCTAACTGTATATAAATGGACATTATATCATTTTACATAGGGACATCGCGAGTAATCAAACCCCGAACCAACGTCTAGTATTCAAAACCGACACGTTTTCGAGTCCGGTGAGTTCATACCCCTACCCTTTTTCACTGTTTTCACTGTTTTTAGGGGGGAAAAACAAGCAAAGTACAAGAGAATTCTTGTACTCAAATCATGTTTTCAAATGTGTATTTCATACTTCATATGCTTTTATAACTGATTACCACAACTGATAATCATTTGAACATGCAGATCACATAACATATATTTGTGAAATACGTCGTTAAACTGTTATGTTTTACATATATTTCACAAATGGTTTTCCACATTTTATCAGTTAAAAACATGACATTAAACATTTGAACATAATACTTGTACACTGTTTTATCCTCGGTAACACTCCACACACATACGCGAGTGGAGGACTATCATATTATTACTAGTAAATTTGTTAATCCTGTATGATTGGAGACCCGTCCTCGGAGAACACTCCACCGAGATACGCGAGTGGAGGACTACACCCATAACCAGAATCTCTGGTATTTAGAGAGGGTGACTTGAGTGTATGGATCTATACGGGGCTGACTACCCCACACCTGGCTGCTAGCTACAGCCGAACCGAAATGGTTCAAGGGTGACGAAAGTCATAAGTATGTGGACCACTTATTGCCACATGTGGACTACTTATTGCCACAGGTTTCAGTCTATTGTATGGTTATGGAACTCGCAATTAGGATAACAGAGATTTACTTATAGTAATAATGAACCACTTTATACATCTTTTACATCTTTTACATCTTTCACGTATTGTAACTAACATTCAGGATAGTACGGGACTTTCCTGGGGAAAACATGGAACCTAATCACGATTACATCTTTTACATCTTTAACATTGTTTACATTAGAAACCAACATGCAGGAAAGCATGGGGCTTTTCTGGGTAACAATTACATAACTAGAAAGAGTAACAAACTGGATAACATAACATCTTTTATAATTGGTAACATACAATAAGGAAAGTATGGGACTTTCCTGGTAACCCATGATAAGTAAACAGAACAGTTTAACAAGTCAGATAACCAACTATACATTTCCATATGAGTAGACATGTTTTTAGTGTATAAACTTACTATACTTTACATTGTGAAACAATAACCAACTTTTAAGAAAACACGGGATTTTCTTGGTGTACATAACATTTCAGAAACAGAAAGGAAACTCGAAACATTTTCACAAACAAAAACCGCTTATGAACTCACCAGCTTTATGCTGATTTTCAAACTGCTTGTGTTCTCAGGTCAACGTTAGAACATGTACCCGAAGATCCTTTTTGATCAGAAGACGGAGTACATGAAGACCCATTTCATTTTGTCTATATATACTATGTATCACAACTATACAGACTTTACTTTTGAAACAACTGTAAAACTTTTATTATGTAATGTAATGGTTGTTTTACTTTACTTACTATGTGCATTGGATTTGATACTCAACGTGGAGTCAACCCCGGAAATGTTTCCGCCTTCGGTTTTCGGGGTGTGACAGATTGGTATCAGAGCCCTTGTTTATAGTGAATGAAGTATACCAAACCTTACATGGTATAAAACTATAAACACTAAAGGGCCTAAGTGCTCTGAATTAAAAGTATCTTCAAACTACAAGTATTTTCAAAAGTATACAAGTATACCGAACCGTCGTCATCCGTAACCACAAATAGAACATAACATAAGTAATTGGGTGTTGTGTACTACGGTTAAACCTGGGCAGTTATGTAGTCGTGTCTAGGGTCAATATAGCCTGGCCAACTATATTCATTCGAGACACGGCCAACATGTGCTTGGGAGTGACTGTGGTATGCGGCCTGCCTAAAACTTACCCTAATACCTCAAATATCGAACCATTGTCGTAATCAATTCATGAAATACTATGGGAGTATTTCTCGATCTCAATCCTCGTTAAAAGTCCTTATTCGAATGGCTTTCTGTGATTATTTTTAGCGATAAATTATCTGTTTCGATAGCTCTTTCCTGCTTTATCGCTTATTCAAATCATATAACTGCTATCTCTATCGATTCAATATAGAGGACTTACCATCCTCTCTTTTTTGATCTTATTAGATCAAGATGCCTCCCCGAAATAGACCTAGCTCAAAGAACAACAACAATCCTTCTTCGCCGCCACCTCCTCCCCAGTTTGACCTGGCATCGCTCCAAACGATGATGACCGCTGCAATGGTAGTAGCTATGTCACAAATGAACCCTAGTGGTTCAGGAGGTGGTCCCCAATCCCAGAACCCCGAAGTTAGCCAGGGACACCAATGAGGGGGTTCCTACAAGGATTTCATGAACGCGAAACCAACATCCTTCAATGGCGCTAGAGGTGTCATTTCCTTATCTCGATGGTTCGAGAAAATCGAGTCTATCTTTGAAATCTATGCTTGTGCGGAATCCGATAAAGTTAAATTCGCGGCATGTACCTTCGTTGATAAAGCCTTGACTTGGTGGAATGGCCGAGTCAAATCTCTGACCTTACCCGTAGCCAATGCCATGGGCTGGGAAGCCATGAAAGAACTTCTTATTGCCGAATACTGCCCCCGTGGTGAAATGCAGAAATTAGAGCACGAGCTCTGGAACCTAAAGATGAAAGGTTCCGACATTGATGCATATACTTCCCAATTCGATGATCTCGCACTTCTCTACCCGGGATTAGTCACTCCTGAGAACAAAAAGATCGAAAGGTTCATTTGGGGGTTATCTCAACCGACAAAGAGTCATGTTTTAGCTGCTCGTCCAGATACCTATGATAGTGCTAAGACTTTAGCTCAAATTCTGATTGATCACAACGACGACGTTAAGGAAATCACTACCACTTCTGAGCCGACTCAAAGGAGTGGCGAAAAGAGAAAATTCTGGAAGAAGAAGAAGGGTCAATCTTCTCAAGGATCTTCCAAGAAACAGCAGACGGTAGCAGTCCATGCTGCTACTACTACCCCTATTGCTGCTGCTTCTGTCATGGGATCCACAGCTCCAACTCCTACCAGTAAATATGCTGGTAATCTTCCTCTCTGTGACAAGTGCAAATACCATCATCATCCTGGTCCTTGCCGAGAACTATCCTGTACCAACTGTGGTAAGAAAGGGCACACAGTTTGATTCTGCAAAACTCCTACCCAATCAGCCAACCAATCATCTGGAGCAGGTGTTAGTCAAGCCTGCTACAACTGTGGAGAAGTTGGGCATTTTAAAAGGAACTGTCCCAAGAAGTCAACTTGCTGATAACACTGGAAGGATTCTAACCATGGGATGGGAGGAAGCAGTTGCTGATCCCACTGTTATTTCGGGTACGTTCCTTCTCGACAACTCATATGCTAGTATTCTTTTCGATTCGGGTGCTGAAAGGAGTTTTGTTAGTCATGCATTCAAACATAATCTAAAACCAAATCCTCAACCACTAACTGAAACGTTTACCGTCGAGATGGCTAACGGTGAGAAAGAAAGCGCTAATGATGTATTCATAGGTTGTACGCTTACCTTAAATGATCACTCAATTCCTATAGATCTCATGCCCGTTTCCATTAAGAGCTTTGATGTTATCATTGGCATGGATTGGTTGAGTCCCAATCATGCTGATATTCTTTGTTACGAAAAATCCATTCGTCTCAATCTTCCTTCGGATCAAACTCTCGTAATCTATGGCGATAAACCCAGTTCCAATCTTCATATCATTTCTTGCATCAAAGCTCGAAAGCTCATACGGAAGGAGTGCATTGCATTCTTAGCCCATGTGATCAATGAGAAACAAGAAGTTAGAGACCTCGCGAGCATCCCCGAGGTCTGTAACTTTCCAAATGTGTTTCCCGAAGAGCTTTCGGGAATTCCTCCCGAACGTTAGGTCGAGTTCCGTATTGACCTAATTCTTGGAGCTACCCCCGTAGCAAAGCCTCCGTATCGCTTAGCTCCGGCAGAAATGCAGGAGTTATCCAGTCAACTCAATGAGTTGCTCAGTAAAGGATTCATTAGACCAAATTCCTCACCTTGGGGAGCTCCGGTTCTGTTTGTCAAGAAGAAAGATGGATCATTTCGGATGTGTATCGACTATCGTGAACTGAACAAGTTAACCGTTAAGAACCAATATCCTCTTCCACGAATAGACGACCTCTTCGATCAACTCCAAGGATCCATCTACTTTTCAAAGATAGACCTTCGGTCAGGGTACCATCAGTTACGAGTCCAAGAAAATGATGTTTCCAAAACAGCTTTTAGGACTCGGTATGGACACTACGAGTTCGTAGTGATGCCCTTTTGTCTAACCAATGCACCGGCTGTGTTCATGGACCTGATGAACCGAGTGTGCCGTCCTTTCTTAGACAAATTCTTCATCGTGTTCATTGACGACATCCTCGTCTACTCCCGAAGCGAAGAAGACCACAAGCAACATTTGAGGCTAGTGTTGGAGACCCTTAGATTCGAAAAGCTATACGCGAAATTTTCCAAATGTGAATTCTGGATACGGAAGGTAACTTTCCTCGGTCACGTGGTAAGCAAGAAGGGTATTCATATAGATCCTTCCAAGATTAATGCGATAGAGAATTGGTCGGCACCGAAGACACCCACAGAAATTCATCAATTCTTGGGTCTCGCCGGCTACTATCGACGATTCATTAAGAACTTTTCCAAAATCGCCAAACCTTTAACCACTCTAACACAGAAAGGTGTACCCTTTTGTTGGAGTGATAAACAAGAAACTGCATTCCAAACGTTGAAGAGAGCCTTATGCAGCGTGCCTGTTCTGTCTCTGCCTGAAGGGACAGAGGACTTCGTTGTCTACTGTGATGCGTCTAATCAAGGTTTAGGTTGTGTGCTTATGCAAAGAGGAAAGGTGATCGCCTACGCCTCAAGACAGTTGAAAGCACACGAGGTGAACTATACTACACATGACTTGGAACTAGGAGCAGTAGTCTTTGCGTTGAAGATTTGGAGACATTATCTCTACAGAACCAAGTGCACGATCTTCACTGATCACAAGAGCTTGCAGCACATCTTTAATCAGAAGGACTTAAACATGAGGCAACGACGATGGGTAGAATTACTCAGCGATTATGAGTGTGAAATCCGTTACCACCCCTGCAAGGCCAATGTGGTAGCAGATGCCCTTAGCCGAAAGAATAGTGTAGGCCACAAAGTGAAGAACCAGACGATGACCATCCATTCCAACCTACCCATGCAAGTCCGAGAAGCCCAGTTAATAGCCCTCAAACCCGAGAACATGTCAAATGAAGCCTTGAGAGGAATGGAGAAGAAACTTGAGATCAGAGGTGATGGAGTTCACTGTTTCATGGATCGAATCTGGATTCCCAAGTCCGGAGGATTCAGGGAATTAGTCATGGAAGAAGCACACAGAACCAAATACTCTGTTCACCCAGGTTCTGATAAGATGTACCTAGATCTCAAGAAACAATACGGGTGGCCAAACATGAAAGCTGAGATAGCTACATTCATGGGCAAGTGTCTGACTTGCGCCAAAGTCAAAGTCGAACATCAGAAACCCTCAGGTCTGCTCCAACAGCCCGAGATCCTTGAGTGGAAATGGGAGATTATTACCATGGACTTCATCACCAAACTACCCAAGTGTTCTAGTGGGTACAATACCATTTGGGTAATTGTCGATCGTTTGACAAAATCCGCTCACTTCATTCCAATCAAAGAATCATACAAGATGGAAAGACTCGCGCGAATCTACATTCAGGAGGTAGTACGTCTACACGGTGTACCTGTATCCATTATCTCTGATCGAGATAGCAGGTTTACCTCCAGATTCTGGCAGTCCCTCCAGAAAGCCCTTGGAACCCAACTAGATATGAGCACGGCATATCATCCTCAGACCGATGGACAGAGTGAGAGAACAATCCAAACCCTAGAGGACATGCTTAGGGCATGTGTCATTGACTTTGGAAAGTCGTGGGACACACATCTATCCTTGATCAAATTCTCAAAAAACAACAATTACCACACCAGCAATAGGGATGCTCCATTCGAAGCCCTATACGGTCGTAAGTGCAGATCCCCTATGTGTTGGGCCGAGGTAGGGGATACACAGTTAGTCAGGAGTCGAGTCCCCGATAGTGCTCTCACTGGTCCTGAAATCATCCGCGAAACCACCGAAAAGATCATTCAAATCCGTAACCGACTGAAAGCCTCACGTGATCGTCAAAAGAGTTACGCTGATAATCGTCGGAAACCACTAGAATTCCAGGTTGGAGACCGTGTCCTGTTGAAAGTCTCGCCCTGGAAAGGCACTGTACGCTTTGGTAAGCGTGGGAAACTTAATCCAAGGTATATTGGACCCTTTGAGATCCTCTCCAGGATCGGTCCAGTTGCCTATAAACTTCATTTACCTCACGAACTTAGTAACATTCATCCTGTCTTCCATGTTTCAAATCTCAAAAAGTGCCTATCCGATGAAACCCTAACAATTCCATTGGACGAGATCAAGATCAACGAAAACCTCAACTTTGTGGAGGAACTGATCGAAATCATGGATCGAGAAGTCAAACGTACAAAACAAAGTCGCATCCCGTTAGTGAAGGTTCGCTGGAAGGCCAAGCGGGGACCGGTATTCACTTGGGAACGGGAAGATTCAATGAAACAGAAGTATCCACAACTCTTTCTTGATCCATGATTTGAGTCCTGTCTTGTGTTTTAAACCTTGAATTTCGAGACGAAATTCCCTTTAACGGGGGGATAATGTAACAACCCGAAATTTCCATATCATTTCTTGTAACTCTTTTGTAGTACAATTCACGTAACCAATCGTCGTTTCAAAATTCGATTTCCAATCTTCCGTTTAATTAAGTCATTAACTAGTGAGTATATAAAATGACTTAATGGGTGTCTTAATATATATAGAAATCATTTTAACACCCAACTTTAGTGATCGGAATATTTCTAGAAATTACCGTATCGGGTTACGGTAACTCAATCGGGTACGACCAAAAGCCTCGTCTAACGCCGGTATCGGGTAGAATTCCACCTTGTCCAAAAGTTAAACACTATATAAACGTGTTTAAGCCTCCATTTGAAGCCTTTGGCCAATTTCTCATTTAACTCTTCCAACCTCTCTCCTCATCCAAATTCAAAGGTCCAAAACTAAGATTTAAGGCTTCCAATCAAAGAGGTAACACCCCTAACTTGTTATTCAACCTCTTTAGCCTTCAAATTGATGTTTAATTTGTGTTTTGGGACCAAGAACATGAGTTTACGGCCAAGGAACAATCTTGGGCCGTAAACTCCTAAAAATGGGGTTTTTAAGCCCTAAAACCCCTCCTAAGCAATGTTGGACATTAGATATGGCTTAATGACTAAATGGAAAGGACTTATAACATTTAAAACATTGATTTTGAGGGACAAAAGTGAGTTTACGGCCAAGACATATTCTTGGGCCGTAAACTCATGTTCATGGGGTTTTTGAGCCTTAAAACATGTCCAAATGCCTTGAAACTCAACCAATGGCCTTGTGGTAAAATCTAGATGCATCTAAAAATAGTTTAAGGGTTTGAAACATATCAAAAATGTCATTTATAGGAGTTTACGGCCTAGGATCATACCCTTGGCTGTAAACTCATAAAACTATGTTAATGATGCATCAAATACACTCAAATGGCTTGTATAAATTTCTAGAATCACATGTGATTGTTTTAAGCATCAAAAACTAACTTTTTCATGGGTATAAGAGAGTTTACGGCCTTAGAACATACCTCTAGGCCGTAAACTCCAAAAAGTGTGTTAAATGATGTTCTAAATTCGTAACAAGGCTTGGAAAATTAACTAGAATCACATGTGATTGTCCTTTGAAGCTCAAATCAATTTTCCTTGGCCATAGGTGAGTTTACGGCCGTAAACTCTTATGGTGTGGCCGTAAACTCCCTTTTAAGTGTTATAATTTCATTCAATCAATTCCAAGGCATTTTAGAAATCCATTCCAACAATCCCCATGTCCATTTAAGCCATTAAACACCCAAAATCACACCCACATGAGTTTACGGCCGTAAACTCGTGTATATGTGTGTTCAATGGCTGTAAAATCATTAAAATGTTTACTCTTGGGGAATAAACTCAAGTCCCAAGTCCCTAGTGCCATTACACGTCCGAAGATGTCACCCGGGTCACTCCAAACGCTCGTTTTGAGGCGTTTAACCTCATTGGAGTGTAATGTTCCATACGATTAGTGAATGTATCTCTAACTGTATATATATATGGACATTATATCATTTTACATAGGGACATCGCGAGTAATCAAACCCCGAACCAACATCTAGTATTCAAAACCGACACGTTTTCGAGTCCGGTGAGTTCATACCCTACCCTTTTTCACTGTTTTCACTGTTTTCAGGGGGGAACACAAGCAAAGTACAAGAGAATTCTTGTACTCAAATTATGTTTTCCAATGTGTATTTCATACTTCATATGCTTTTATAACTGATTACCACAACTGATAATCATTTGAACATGCAGATCACATAACATATATTTGTGAAATACGTCCTTAAACTGTTATGTTTTACATATATTTCACAAATGGTTTTCCACATTTTATTAGTTAAAAGCATGACATTAAACATTTGAACATAATACTTGTACACTGTTTTATCCTCGGTAACACTCCACACACATACGCGAGTGGAGGACTATCATATTATTACTAGTAAATTTGTTAATCCTGTATGATTGGAGACCCGTCCTCGGAGAACACTCCACCGAGATACGCGAGTGGAGGACTACACCCATAACCAGAATCTCTGGTATTTAGAGAGGGTGACTTGAGTGTATGGATCTATACGGGGCTGACTACCCCACACCTGGCTGCTAGCTACAGCCGAACCGAAATGGTTCAAGGGTGACGAAAGTCATAAGTATGTGGACCACTTATTGCCACATGTGGACTACTTATTGCCACAGGTTTCAGTCTATTGTATGGTTATGGAACTCGCAATTAGGATAACAGAGATTTACTTATAGTAATAATGAACCACTTTATACATCTTTTACATCTTTCACGTATTGTAACTAACATTCAGGATAGTACGGGACTTTCCTGGGGAAAACATGGAACCTAATCACGATTACATCTTTTACATCTTTAACATCGTTTACATTAGAAACCAACATGCAGGAAAGCATGGGGCTTTTCTGGGTAACAATTACATAACTAGAAAGAGTAACAAACTGGATAACATTACATCTTTTACAATTGGTAACATACAATAAGGAAAGTATGGGACTTTCCTGGTAACCCATGATAATTAAACAGAACAGTTTAACAAGTCAGATAACCAACTATACATTTCCATATGAGTAGACATGTTTTCAGTGTATAAACTTACTATACTTTACATTGTGAAACAATAACCAACTTTTAAGAAAACACGGGATTTTCTTGGTGTACATAACATTTCAGAAACAGAAAGGAAACTCGAAACATTTTCACAAACAAAAACCACTTATGAACTCACCAGCTTTATGCTGATTTTCAAACCGCTTGTGTTCTCAGTTCAGCGTTAGAACAGGTACCCGAAGATCCTTTTTGATTAGAAGACGGAGTACATGAAGACCCGTTTCATTTTGTCTATATATACTATGTATCACAACTGTACAAACTTTACTGTTGAAACAACTATAAAACTTTTATTATGTAATGTAATGGTTGTTTTACTTTACTTACTATGTGCATTGGATTTGATACTCAACATGGAGTCAACCCCGGAAATGTTTCCGCCTTCGGTTTTCGGGGTGTGACATGCACTGATGATGTAATATTTCCAAATCAAGTGTTTGTTACAACTGGAAATGTTGAGAATGTCAAACCTAAGTTCAGGAAATTAATTGAAGAAGACAACAAGAAAACGACTGACGAAGGATTCTTTTCCAACCAAAGGATTGTCGAAAATAATCTAACAAAGAAATCGTATATTTTCTAAAGAAAAAAACCTCAACAAAAATGGGTTGACAAATCAAAAGTTGTGAACGAGGTTTAAAAACAAAAGGTTGAGGAAAATGAAAATATTGTCAAATTAAATTCAAAAGAATTCAAAGAACAAATTGACAAATTTTCGAAAGATAATAAAATTTCGAAAAGGAAAGCAAGAGAGAAATTTTTTTGTCAAATCATTGAGTCACGAAAGACACAAAATGATTTGAAAATGAAAACATCTAAAATGCCAAAAACTAAATTTGTTAAAAATAAGGCTACGTTTTCATCTTATTCAGACAAAAGGAAAGTTTTCACTCAACATAAGGTTTCAAAAGATCCGAAAACATCATTTTCGTCAAAGGCTCATCATTTTTCAAAGAAATTTCAAAATAAAAATGTTGAAAATCGTTTTTCAAATCAAAAGAAAATTTTTCAACAAATATATATTCCAAAAGCAACTGATACAAACAAATTTGATGGATGTTATGCTCAGAAATTTCGTCCTAATTCAAATATTGATTTTGTTCCACAAAAGCCAAACTTTCCAAATCCTTCGGTGAAACAACCTTCGAAAGTTTCGTACACAAAAGGGATATCTCAAGCAAAAAAAATTGATCACTGCCTTGATGGAAAAGGTCGCATGTATCAGTCAATGAATTACTCTCAACAACAAATCAAAGATGCTTATGAGAAGTATGTGAATACTTCGTCAACTGGAAGCTCATCGTCAAATGATTTGAATGTATCAGTAAAGAAGTGGAGAGCAGTTGTGAAAGCGATGAATGCCGAATCACAATCTAAGAGGACGAAGGCTGATGTTAGTTACAATCCCAAACTATCGAAAACTTATGTTTCGAGTCGTTTACCTAGTGATGTGGACTTAATCGATAGTTTCAAAACTAAAATTTGTGATTGGGTTAAGAGTGCTGCATTTCATACTGTTCTTAAAACTAATTTCCAAGGACCCAAACAGCCTTGGGTACCTAAATTCTTTCAATGATTGCAGGTATTATGTGACGAGCAATATGATGAGAAATGATATATCGATAGTGGTTGCTCACGTCACATGACTGGACGAAAGGAGAATTTGCGAGATTATGGAAGCCTGGATAATGTTGGAATCGTGAAGTTTGGCAACAATCATAAATGTCGAGTTATAGGCTATGGAAAAGTAACGAATGGTCAATTCACTGTGAATCGAGTTGCGTATGTCGAAGTCCTTAAACATAATTTGATAAGTGTTTCGCAACTAGTTGTGGGCACTGGCAATCAAGTTGTGTTTAACGAAGAAAGCAATATTATTTCGAAGATAGAAACAAAAGAAGTGTTGCTGAAATCAAAACGACATGGTGATATGTTTACTATTGATATTAAACTGATTGTTGGGAAACCTTCAATTTGTTTACTTTCGAAAGATAAATCTTATGCTAGCTGGTTATGGCATCGTCGGTTATCTCATTTAAATTTTCGGAATTTAAATAAGTTGGTAACTGAAGATCTTGTTCGAGGTTTACCAGTTTTAAAATTTGATAATTATACTTTATGTGCAGCTTGCGAATAAGGGAAACCACATCGAAAAGGACATCCAGTTGTGATAGATTCAAAAATCGTGGAACCATTGGAACTTCTTCATATTGACCTTTGTGGGCCATCAACTATTGAAACTCTCAACAAGAAACGGTACATTTTGGTTATTGTTGATGATTTTTCACGATTTACGTGGGTGTATTTTCTCAGTTTAAAATCTGAATTCGCTCAAACCATGATCGAATTTATCAAGCAAATCGAGAAACGTCTGAAAGAAGAGTGTTCGAAAGATCAAAAGTGATAATGGGTCTGAGTTTAAGAACAAAGTGCTTGATTTGTTCTTAATTGAAAAAGGAATTTCGCATAATTTTTCGTCACCATATACACCACAACAAAATGGTGTCGTTGAACGAAGGAATAGGTCACTTTGCGAAGCTGCAAGAACAATATTGACATATGCGAATCTTTCTCGATATTTTTGGGCTGAAGTAGTATCCACAACGTGTTTTACTCAGAATCGTTCATTTATTCATCGACGTTTCAATATCACTCCATATGAAAAAAAATCAATAATCAAAAACCAAATGTTAAATTTTTCCATGTTTTTGGTTGTAGGTGGTTTATCATGAATCTCAAGGATAATCTTTCAAAGTTTCAAGCTAAGGCTGACGAAGGAGTATCTTTGGGATATTCGCACAATTCGGTTGCATATCTAGTGTTAAATAAACGAACATGAAAAGTCGAAGAACCATTTAATATTACTTTTGATGAGTATTATGTTAAACAAGTTGACAAACTCTTCAAACAAAAGCCAATTATTAATGAATCAAGTGATGAAACTGAAATTATAACTTCATTTGATTTTGATTATGATTTAATTTTTGGTGTTCCTGACAGGGAAATAGATGCTGAAGTTTGTGCAAATGATAGTAATCAATCATACTCTTCAAAGAACTTTGAGGAATCGGATCTTACCCAAATTCCTAATGACACTTTTTCAACATCAAATTCCCTAAGAATTGGCGAAAGTATGCTAAATAATCCAGTGAAGGGGGAGCACATGGATACGGATACTCAAATTGAGGGGGAACATTCTTTCGAGGAGGAGAATGGTAGAATGAATGAAGATGTTGAGGGGAGCATCTAGTTGAGGGGGAGAAACAAAATCTAAATAACAGTGACACAATAAGTCTTGATCTAAATGATGAATTTTATGAAATTAATGATAATCTTTTTGTTGCAGGATCAGAAAATAAAGATTTATACGAAGATGCATATTTTGATTTTGATCCAGCTTATCCACTACTAGAAAAATGGACAAAAGATAATCGGAAAGAACAAGTAATTGAGAATCCACAAGACGGAGTTTTAACGAGAGCTCAACTTCGTGCAAAGACTAAGGTATTAAATACTCATCAAGAATTTTGCATGTTCAATATTTTCATTTCGAAAATCGAACCAAAGATAATTAAGGATGCAGTGGAACACTTTGATTGGGTTGTTGCAATGCATTCTGAATTGGCTGAGTTTGAACGTAATAAGGTTTGGAGATTAATTCTTAAACCTGAAAATGTTTCGATTGTCGGGTTAAAATGGATTTTCAAAAATAAACCCAACAAAGATGGAAACATTATTCGAAACAAAGTCATACTTGTTGTAAAAGGTTACTCACAACAAGAGGGGATAGACTATGAAGAAATTCTCTCCCCTATCGCAAGACTCGAGGTTGTTCGTATATTTCTGGCTTATGCAGCTCACAAAGATTTCGATTTGTATCAAATGGATGTGAAGTGTGCATTTTTGAATGGAGAGCTCGAAGAAACAGTATATGTGGAACAACCCCAAGGTTTTGTCAATAAAGATCATCCTGATTATTGTTATATTTTAGATAAGGCAGTTTATGGGTTAAAACAAGCACCAAGAGCCTGGTATGCAACTCTTACTTCTTTCTTAATACAATCAAAATTTAAACAAGGATAATTTGACCCCACATTATTTCGAAAGAAAGTTGGGAATCATTTTATGCTTGTTTAAATTTATGTCAATGATATTATTTTTGGCTCTACCGACCTTGCTTTGTCTAAAGAATTTGAAAATCTGATGAAAAGCAAATTTGAAATGAGCATGATGGGAAAAATTAATAATTTTCTTAGACTAAATATTCATCAAAGAAGAGAACGAATTTTTATCAATCAAGAAAATTATACGAAGAATTTGCTTGAAAAGTTCGGATTGACGAATATGTAACACCCAAAGTTTCGAAGACCAAGAAAGGAAAGAAAACCCTAAGTTTAGGGGTCGACTCGGCGAGTCTAAGGAGGGACTCGGCGATTCCGAGCGGGATCCGGGTCGGGGAGTAAGTGACCGACTCGGCGAGTCGACCAGGGTGACTCGGCGAGTCTGGTCTGTGCGTGGAAAACCCTAAATTCGGGACTTGGGGCCTATATAAATGTCTTAATCTTCTTCCCAGGGTTCCTTACTGCCTCTTTAGCCCTGGATATCAAACCCTAGCCGTCATATCTCCTAGTTGAGCCTTGGAAGGTGCTTTAAAGCTTGGAAAAGGAAGAAGGAACTTGGAGGAGCAAGAAGGAGCTATAGATCTGGGATTGTGAGTTCATTTTGAGCACTTGGAGGTAATAAACTAGTTCCTGGACCCTTTTTGCACCTAGATCTCTGTGTGGTTGTTGGGGCTCTTTTGCCATAATGTTATTATTTTGGGTTAGAAGCCGGATCTGGAGTTGTTACTTCAGATTCAAGTGTTTTAGGGCCTGGAGAAGCATAAAGTATCAGTCATTGTGTCTATTTTGAAGTCCCTTGGCCTTACACCCTAGGTAATGGCGTATCTTGCCTAAATCTCCTTCTCTACACGTAAAGTTTGCAACTTTACGTAAGGAATAGACCTTAAAAGAGTGGATCTACAGTTTGGAGTCCATGCATGACTCAAAGTTCCTCTGCATGTATGTAGAACCGAATGGACTCGGCGAGTCCTTCGAGTGGACTCGGCGAGTAGCTTGAAGATGAGGAGGAACTCGACGAGTAGGATGAACAACTCGTCGAGTCGGATGAAGTTAGGCATGGACTCGGCGAGTTGGATGAGCAACTCGGCGAGTTGGTTGAAGATTGTCTAGGACTCGGCGAGTCTGTTCTTGGACTCGGCGAGTCAGATCGCGAAAACCCTGAACCCTTCGAGTCGAGACCCGAATCAGTGAGTCGGGTGGTGACTTAGCGAGTTGGACAGGACAGGACTTGGAACTGGTTAGACTCGGCGAGTCATGGACTGACTCGGCGAGTCGGGTCGCGAATAAGAAAGACCCTGAGTTTATGAACTCGGCGAGTCTTTAGGAAGACTCGGCGAGTAGGGTTGACCTGGAAGGTTGACTTTGACCAGAGTTGACTTAGTTGACTGTCAGACTAAGTGTTATATGTATATTGATAGCTCGGAGAGCTGGAGGAGCAGCGGATCAGGGGATTGTCGAGTAGCAGCCAGAGATTTATCAGTAGGGTTCAGCAGTCTCGGGTGAGTTTCCTTCCAGTAGCGACGGGTCTAAGGCCACAATGTCGGCCCGTCCAGTTAGCAGTAGTTTCCGGACTTCGGCCCGATGCAGTAGTTAGTATGTTTGATGCCTTCGTGGCTCAGACAGGATTTATGTGCTATGTTTTATGTGTTATGTGTTATGTGTTCCGGGCTACGGCCCGATGTCGTATGCAGTATATGTGTTCATGCTAGTTGATATGTTATGCTATGCTATGTTCAGTCAGTTAGCCCGGACTTCGGTCCGATGCAGGGGACAAGGTCCCAGTCAGTTTCCGGACTTTGGTCCGATGCAGGGGCAAGGCCCCAGTTAGCCCGGACTTTGGTCCGATGCAGGGGACAAGGTCCCAGTCAGTCTCCGGACTTCGGTCCGATGCAGGGGGCAAGGCCCCAGTTAGCCCGGACTTCGGTCCGATGCAGGGGACAAGGTCCCAGTCAGTCTCCGGACTTCGGTCCGATGCAGGGGGCAAGGCCCTAGTTAGTCCGAACTTCGGTCCGATGCAGGGGACAAGGTCCCACTCAGTTTCCGGACTTCGGTCCGATGTAGGGGGCAAGGCCCCAGTTAGTCCGGACATTGGTCCGATGCAGTGGGCAAGGCCCAGTATGTGCTTTATATGTTTTTGTATGGTATGTGTTAGATTGGGGGAGCTCACTAAGCTTCGTGCTTACGGTTTTCAGTTTTGGTTTCAGGTACCTAGTTTTCAAAAGAGGAGCTCGGGGAGATTGCAGTGCACACACCGTAGTCAGTTAGCCTAGGAATGTTCGACTCTGATAATGATATTATGTTTGAATTAATACTCGAGAATTTATGTTATGACTCATGATACAGTTTTTATAAATATGATTCTAGTAATGCTTTTAAAGAAATTTTTGGTCGTGATTTTTGGGTCGTTACAGAATAGCACAAAATTACGAGTACCGATGGCAATTGGAACAAGGCTAACACCTTCATTAGACAAAACAATAGTTGACTTAACTCTTTATCGAAGGATGGCAGGTTCATTACTTTATCTCACTGCAAGTAGACCTGATCATGTTTTCTGTGTGTGATTGTGCTACGTATCAGTTAAATCCAGGAGAACAACATCTTACTGCAGTCATGAATATTTTTAGTTATCTCAAAGGCTCAATTTCGTTAGGATTGAGGTATCCTTCGAAAACTGGTTTCTTTATTCAAGCTTTCTCAGATGCTGACTTGGGAGGTTGCAATCTTGATTGCAAAAGCACGAGTGGAGGATGTCAGTTACTAGATGGGAAATTGGTGAGCTGGCAATCAAAGAAGCAAACATGTGTATCAATTTCGACTGCTGAAGCTGAATATGTAGTTCTTGCTGCTTGCACATCACAAATAATTTGGATTCAAAGTCAATTGCGTGATTATGCAATAAACATGAAAGGAATTCCATTATATTGTGATTCTCAAAGTGCAATTCGTATTTTTCATAATCATGTGCAACATTCGAAGACTAAGCATATTGCTCTTCGTTACCATTTTATAAAAAGGTCATGTAGAGGATAATAATATTGAAGTGCATTTCATGAAAACCACTGATCAGTTGGCTTATATTTTCACAAAACCATTAGATGAAAAATCGTTTGTCAAAATTTTAGGTGGGCTTGGAATGGTCAAAGTGGGTTCAATTTCGAAAGAATAGCGATAACGGGGGACAGCTGTCAAATTCAACGGTTACTGTTCATAGTCAACGCTTCGTTACTCTTTGTCTTCGTAAATTGAAACTGGAAAATTTGTATGTCGAGTACATTTCAAATATTTTCGTTAAGTAATTTTTATTTTCGAAAAATTCAAAAACAAAAAAAAAATCCTTTGTTTTGTCCTTTATTTTCAAAAAACTCGAAAACAACAAAAATATTTTCCGTTTGTTTTGTCATTTCTTTTCGAAAAACACAAAAATAACAAAAAGTTTTTTATTTGTTTTCTCTTTTATTTTCGAAAAATCAAAAATCACAAAAATATATTTTTTTGTATTGTTTTGTCTTCATGTTTTGTTCAGGTAACAAAGATGACTCTTAATGGTTAATACTTGCAGCTCTAGGGTCAGGTAATTCTTTCGAAACTCTTGAACTAGTTACAGTGTTCCTAGAAGCATGCTGCAGCATGTTGACAAAAGCCTCGAATGACTCTATGTCTGTTTAACGAAATCCTTAATGAAAAATTTCATATGAAAATTTGTTCCCAAGACAGGCTTGTAATCACATAAGTCACATGAGCTACCTGACTCCTCTCACATGAGTTAACAATTTACTGTTTTGTCCATAATAACAGAGGTACACACGAATTCTTAAACCAATATTTTTCATGTAAACATTTTTACACGATCACACACAAAGACATATGTCCAAGAGGTCTTTGATCAAACCCATCGAGACTTCGACATATCAAAAATCTGTGTTAATCATATGACATCATGAGACCGTGATGAAAGTGAAACCTAATTCTCAAAACTTTAAGGAATTAACGTGGAACTTTGTTCCAGTTTTTAATGAAACTTTTTTTTATGTACCGAGATTCAAAACTCCAAATCATATTCATTCCGTATGAGTGATCTTGATCAAATAATCGAAACCCACGATGTTTGTTATCCAACAGGATCCAACACAAATTTTTTATGAATATGATTTCCGTGTGAGTTTAATTTGATTTCTAGGTCACTTTCAAATTTAATTCAAAGCATACTTGTCACTTACTACACTGGTCAAACAAGTGATTTCTGTTACAATTTCTCACCTTATGTTTTGGATGATATGTAACGAAGTCGTGTACCCACCCATGAGGCCTTGAAAAAGAAGCCCTTCGAAACTTCTCAATAAGTTTTCAATTGAAATTTACGGGAAACCACACAAGTAGTTGATTATCTCTCTAGATAATTAAGGAATTAAACTTTTCCCAGGGTTTAACTGCTTTCGTGTCGAAATAATTTTGACATCACAAATACAAAGTTTTTCTTTGTTTGCTTCTTATCTTTCTCTTTGGCACACTGCACTCACGAAATCCTTGAGGTTCTAAGTAGTACCAACTCAAGCAGATGATTTCGACAGTCTGGCACATGACTTCGCTTTAAATCCCAAAAATGAAAGAGCCTAACCTCCATCTGAAGGTTGCTGCCGGTTCATATTACATTGGGGGAAATAAACAGGCTGCAAGAAGTGACGTCTTGTATTCTATCCGTTTTTTAAGGAGAAGTGACAGTTACTTTTTTACGCGTGGCTACTTTATCAGCATAGTGGTGTGAGTTTCAAGGTGTCGCGTCAGATTTCATTAAATGCACATCCCACTTCAAATTCAAATATCATGGTTACATATAAAAAGGAAATCAAGGGTTTGTAATCAGTTTACACTTTCAGAAGAAAAATTCCCAAATTCTCTCTGAAAAATCCAATTGTTCTTCATACGATTTTACAACCCTAGTCATGGCTGATCAAACTAATGTTGATGCACCATCACAAACCACTTAAGATGTTACTTCACAACCGATCATGAAGATTCAAGGGACAAACTATCAAGTAGAAGCAGATGAATCTCTTTACCCTAAAGGATTGAAGATGTTAGTGGTTGCTTTGAAGAGATGTGTTCTTTCGATAGCTATGTTTAATTCTTTTGTAGTACCTCTATCTTGGCTTTCACAAGCAGGTTTTATTACAACATACTCTAAAGCCCTAAATGTAATCACATTCAACTTAGTGAACGATAAGAAGGTACGATTGACGAAGAAGCTCTTTTGTCAAATTTTGGATATTCCAAACTCTCAACCGTTTACTGCTCTTTTGAATGATCAAGTCAACTACATGCTCAATGAGATGGATCATCAACGCATACTCACAAAGCTTAGTGATTTTAAAAAACTGGTCTTCCGACGATCTGGAATTTCTTGTTTGGAATCTTTCTACGATGCTTAACAGGTCGAAGTGTTGGGCTTGATAAAGGATACATGGAAGTTTATGCAATGGTTGCAAGTATCTATTATGATACACCGGTGGATTACTCTACACAGCTATAGAAAGAATTTCAAAAGAGTGTAGAGAATACGGATGTCGTTCAAGGTATTTCATGTGCACGATATTGGAGTCTTATCCTCAGATATTTCTATGATAAAGAGGGAATTCTGGTGGATGCTGAGGAGGAAACAATAGATTTTTTGAAGTATAATTTTCCAAAAGAAGTGATTGTTGATAAAGAAGTCTTTTCACATGTTGCACGAATCCTAGATGCCATGTTGAAGAAATTCGATCCAATAAATGTTGTACTTATTGAATACAAGACAACATATGATCCCAAAGTTGAAACTGGGAAGTTGTTAAAGAAAGAAAGTGCGGGTCCTTTGAATAACTCTAGGATTAAAAAGAAGACTACGATCATCAAACTTGAGCCAACAATTAAAGAAACGAAGCAATCAAAGTCTCCCAAAAAACAATGAAGCCTGATGAGGTAGTTTCAAAAGCTGTGATAAAACCTATTGAACCTGTTGTTATAGAACCAACTTCAGTTACCATTCCTTCGAAGACTGGAGTTTTTCGCAGATTAAAGCTGAAGTATGGTGGTTCTCCTACTTCGAATGTGGTTTGCAATCCTCATATTACTCATCAAGGGGTAGTTATGCGCGAAGTCCCATTTCCAGGTTCTCCTCACTTAAAGAAAAGAAGGGTTGAGGATATGGCCAAGAATATTTCGAAGAAAAAGAAGAAGACAAAGAAGAGGCAGTTAGTAATTACAACGAATCACCCAAAGAAGAAGAAGTGTCTGAAACACCTGAACCCGAACCTATTATAGATCCTACTTCTCTTGAGAAAATTGTTGTCATACCACCGAAGTTTCGTTTACCAAATCATCTCATGAGGAGGTACGAACTTCAAACATCACTGCAAACATATCTGATACGGGTGTAAATGTCATCATTGGTGAAGGAGATCTAACAAAGGAAACTACTCAACCTCCACAAGGTACTCCAGTTATTGTTTTTGTCGAACCCATTACAAGTACTTTTGTTTCTTTACCTCCATTTATCATTCCTACTACTTTCACCACTAATTCACCAACCTTCCAAAACATCATCGACCAACCCTTTACATCCATTTTTTCATCTCAATCCACTGATCCACCCAAACCGAATGATGAATCTGATAATGAAGAAGGTGAATTTGGCAGTACTTTTGAAGATATGGCTTATGATGAAGAAGAGGAGGATTTCCTTGACCATATGCTCATTTCCATGAAACAATTGAAAATACTGAATAAAAATATGAATTCAATTATTCAGTCTCAAGCAGAGATGAGGGGAGGAAGTTTAGTGTCCAGTTTCGAAATTGATGGACTGATGAAGGCTTGTGAGGCACGAATGGTGAGCAGGATATCTAGTATGCTTAGAGACACTGAGCCCTAAATCTTAGAGAATGTTGATCAAAATGATCAAACCACTAAGTTCATAATAAATTCTTTTAATTCAAAGTATGTGGGGGATGTCAAAGAGCAAACAAATATTCAAAAAGAAAGATATACTTTGTTCGTAATAATTGTGAAGAAGGTGAGAGAATATGTAAATTTGAAGCTTCAAGAGCTTCGTAATGACATGGTTCGTGAAGTTTCAGTTGTTCAGAATGATTATGCTACTCTGCATAAGAAAGTTGATATTATTTGTGATGCTGTCACGAAATATGTTACGTTGTACGAAAGCTTGACTCCTCCAATTACTCAACTTTCTACAATTGAAAATCAACAGCTGGGGGAGGTTATTTCGATGCTCAAAGATCTAAAAAAGTTAGTGCTAAATCCTACTACATCTTCGATAATTACTCATGAGTTCCTCTCACAAAAGTTTACACAGTTCGAAGTCATTATTCATAAGGAACTAGCTCCTCTGTCTACTATTTCAAATCTTCTTCCAACTAGTGCTCCCCTTGTTCGAACAGGGGTGCAAGGGTGAGAAAAGAGAGTTGGAGAGGGATCTGATGCGAAGGTGATATGTGCATAATTAGTTAATTATTTAACATATATTCTTAGTTATTTTTGGTTAATTATGAGAATAATATGGACAAAAGGTACTTAAAATGCTTTGAATTGTGTTTTCAGTCCAAAAGATATGCTTGGAGGCAAAAAAGAGAAAAGGGAAAGCAAGTGAAGATTAAAGAGTGAAAGAAGGACCTACTCGGCGAGTAGATCGACCCTACTCGGCGAGTACACGACGATATGCCAGAAGATAAATACGACTGCTAATTTAAAGACGGATAAGTATGGACCTACTCGGCAAGTTGATTCTGCTACTCGCCGAGTACCCTCTGTTTTGGGATATCTTTAAAAGACGAATCCTTATCCCATGGGACGGAACTCCTGGCGATTTTTGAAGGATTAGCTGCGACTAAAAGGTTCAGAAGGCGCTACGGAACCCTAAGCTTCAAGATTTGGAAGAATTCAAGCAATTAGGTTAATTCTACCACTTAGACTTAGGAATTAAACATGTTTGCTTTCATAAACTTTGTTTGTGTGTTTGTTTCTACTGCAACTATGAGCTAAACTCGTTTTTGTTTCTGTTTGAGGAATACCAAAGAACTCCTATGGTTTAATTATTAATTCTTGTTTAATTGTCCATTGGTGATTTATTAAATTAAGTTTGTTAAAGAACCTTATGTATTAATCACTACTATTTTCTGTTAATTGGAAGGCAATTAGGTTGAATGAACATCACTTAATTGTTAACCTCATATGTCTATGTGAATGCTAAAACCTATGCTTGGAAGTAATGAGTATGAAACTAAGATTAATAAGAAAATAGGAAGATTAATGTGTGAGCTTGTATGAGAAACCATCAACAAGAGGTTAATTGAATTAATAACTTAATTAACCATTACAAATCTTATTTAATCCAAATAATTAATCTAGGGAATTAATTAGTTTAAACACTTGATCAATGCTTAAATTAGTTAATTGTCTAAGGGTTAGGAGTAATGAATATGAACCTAACTATTATCATTGGTAACCAATAGCAATTAATCTACCTTAACTTAAATAACCATAGGAGTGAATTGGTTGAACCTAAATAGAAACATCTTTATTAAATTTGGTAAATAGTTGTTGCTTTAGTTAATTAGTTAATTTAGTTTGTTTAAGTTTCTAGTCTTGCAAAACTAGAGAAAAACCCTTTACTTTTATTATTTGTTTTAGTTAAAATTAGCTATTAGTTTAATTGCCCGTTCCCTGAGTTCGATACCTTACTTATCAATCTATACCACTTATAGACAGGTTCACTGCCTTTGTGTGCTCAAATTACTAATAAAAAGTAGGGATAAAACTAGTTGAATTTACACACATCAAGTTTTTGGCGCCGTTGCCGGGGAACGGTTCTAAATAATTAAGCTAATTCCTAATTTTTTTGATCCTTTGTGTGAGTTTACTTGCATAAAGTTCATTTATTGCAATTTAGTAACTAGTAATTAGGTTTTAGTATCTGTTTTAGTTAGGTTAAAAACTTAGATTTTTTTGAAATATCACTGATACTCGCCGAGTGCACTCGCACCTACTCGGCGAGTAACAGTTTAGTTAGAAATTTTTTTTATTTGTTTACAATCTTTTTGTTCTTTTTACGTTTTTATTTGATCAATTTCAGGACTTTCATGACCAGAGGAGCAAACACACCATTGGTACCCCCGTTTGAAGACCCCGAATCCGAATTGAAAAGAAACAAAGGGAAGGACGTGGAGAGTTCAAGCACACCAAAGAAATCACCATTGTCCAACTTGAAGACTGTTTTTGGGAAAAAGAAGAGCAGCAAATCAGGAGCTTCAAGCGCTTCCTTGATAATTGAGGAGCCAATTCAAGAAGATACTAGATACGAAACCGAGGAAGAAGACGAGGCAACGTATGAACAAGAAACCGAATCGGAGGAAGAGTTAGCATTCACTATGGCTAACATTGATGAAATTCCCATGGGAGAATGGAAGAAGAGGATGCGCGACGACCATGGCCCGGGACTTGTGCAACCCGCAATTCCCGCAACTGCCACCTTCGAGCTAAAAGGTCATATCCTAGCTTCACTCAAGGAAATACCTTTCTATGGGAAAGATCATGAAGATGCCTACAAACATTTGGATGAAGTAAATGATGTTGCTGATTAGTTCAACATTCCAAATGTAACCCGCGAAACTCAACTACTTCGGATGCTTCCGGTAACCTTCAAGGGTGCTGCTAAAGACTGGCTCAAATCACTTCCTCCCGGGTCAGTCACTACTTGGGCCAGAATGAAGGAAGAATTTATTGATCACTTTTGCCCACCATCCAAGATAGCCAAACTCAAGAAGGCCATTGCAAACTTTGAACAACAAGCTGGAGATTCGTTATATGAAGCATGGGAGAGGTACAAAAGTCTACTACAAAATTGCCCACACCATGATCTAAATAGCCAACAAGAAGTTTCCATCTTTTATGATGGAGTCAATGTCACGACCCGGCAGCTGCTAGACTCACAAGGCCCACTTACAAAGAAGCCACCCCCGGTGATCAAAGAATTAATTGAAGAATTCTCTAAACACTCTAGAGAATACCACAACCCTAGGAATGATGTCACGAGGGGAGCCGCATACGCTGCTATTGAAGATTTATCTGCGGTCATGGCCATGTTAAAAACCATGGATAGGAGAATGGACAAAATGGATCAAACTATCCATGCCATACGGGTGGGTTGCGAAAATTGCAATGGACCTCACCTCACTAGAGATTGCGATTTGGATGAGAACGGCAACAAAAAGGCACAAGTATGCTATTCGAGCAGTGACCGGTATGATGAGGACTGGCGCAAACAAAAGAAGGAGTGGCTGCCTTACGAAGAGTACAAGAAGGCCAAGGAGGAGAAGTACAGACAAAAAGGGAGAGGCTTTTACCAAAAGGAGGAGCCGGTGCAAGAGAAGAAGCCGAGCTTGGAAGAAATGCTAACTAAATTTGTGGCTGCTTCCGAGAAAAGACATAGTGACCACGATGCTGCTATCCAAGAAACAAGAACAATGCTCAGGAACCAGCAAGCATCCATCCACAACATAGAAACACAGCTTGGGCAACTTGCTCAACAACTAAACCAAAGGTCACCGGGTGAGCTTCCTAGCAAAACCGAGAACAACCCACAAGGCGCACAAGTAAATATTGTTACCACAAGAAGTGGGAAGATTATTACTCCCCTGGCCCCCATTCGAACTGAAGTGAACAAGGACTCACTGAAGGAAGGAACGGAAGTACAAGTCGAAAACCAACACTCACAATCTGAGATCCCTACTCGCCGAGTAGGACCGATGGACTCGGCGAGTACATCTGCAAAAACAAAAGAACAGCCACCCTTGAAACCATACCAGCCTCCAATGCCATACCCAGCCCGAGCCAAGAAGTAGAAGCAGGAAGAGGAATATCAGAAGTTTCTTGATCATATTAAAACTCTTCAAATAAACATTCCTTTCATTGAAGCCATCATGCAAATGCCCAAGTATGCAAAGTTCCTTAAGGAACTCCTCACTAACAGAAGAAAGATGGAGGAAGTGCAGAAAGTAGTACTTAATGAGAATTGCTCCGCCGCTATGCTAAACAAATTACCAAAGAAGAAGGGTGATCCGGGGAGCTTAAATTTGCCTTGCCAATTTGGCAACTTGGCTGCAATTCATGCCTTAGCTGATTCTGGAGCAAGTGTGAACCTTATGCCATACTCGTTCTTCAAGAAGCTGGACCTTCCGGAGCCAAGGCCAATTTGGATGGCAATCCATTTGGCAAACAAGACTGTTACTTTCCCAAGAGGCATATGTGAAGATTTGCTAGTGAAAGTAGACAAATTTGTCTTCCCGGCTGATTTCATCATTCTCGACATGGAGGCGGATCCGCAAGTGCCAATCATCCTTGGAAGACCCTTCCTCAACACCGCTAGCGCCATCGTAGATATGAGAGATTCTAAGCTCACATTGCGAGTTGGGGACGATTCAGTGACATTCGGGGTAGACCAAGCCATGAAGTACTCAAGGAGTAGTGACGACACGGCGTTCTCAATCGACATGCTTGACGAATTATTGGAAGAAGACATACCTAAAGATTCCAGCAAGTTTGCAGCTTTGGAAGAAGTATTCGATCCAGAAAAGGACTTATTAGAGATTGAAAGACTGTTGGAAGAAGCGGAGTATGAAGAAATAAAGAACCAAGTTGAAAGCCCTACTCGCCGGGTAGACCCGATCTACTCGCCGAGTACATCTGAAGAAAATGAGCCGGCGGTCCCCGAGGAGCCGGGAAGGCGGGTTAGGCCGAGAAACGAGCGGGTACGAGAAGACCCACCGGTGATTCCGGTGGAGGATAACGAGGGGTGGAATCAAGTGGAGTATCGACGATACTTGGATGATATAGGGCGAGGAGTTAATTACACCAATCAATCCTTCGACTATCTTTTCCAACAAATGCATATTGCCCCTTTACCGGGACCCGGCTATCCTTACATTATGGATTGGGACGAAAGGATGCGAAGAAGGGGTGGAGAAGGAGTAGTGGAGCTAGAGGAGCCGGGATGGAAGAGGAGGAATGAAGATTTTATTTGCTTTTGTTTTGTTTATGATGTTTGTTTTAAGACAATTGTGGACATGTTGAACTTGGCTATGTGGTTTGAATATTAGTGTTACTTTTAGTTTTCTTTTCAGGTATTGAAGCTAGGAAGCATGCTATTTAGGAATGGTCAAGAGAGGAATAAGAATCTTTATGAGTGCTTATGGAGTCTTGTTCCTAGGATCGAGTCCATACGAATCGAGAGTTTATTAAAGTGTTGCTGTTTAGGAAGTTTACTGGAGAGTACATTTATATTACGTGTTAACACTAGAGTCAAGAGAGTCAGCGGTCCAAAAAAATTCTGGAACTATACGCTCTACTCGCTGAGTGCACTAATACTACTCGGCGAGTACATCTGCTTCTGCACGAAATACTTTGCCCGACAACTTCTACTCGCCGAGTTTAATCGCCTACTCGCCGAGTAGCCTACTGCAGGAGGAGTTTCTGATTTGTTCTGGCTACTTTTATATGCGCCATTCATACATTCTTTATGCAATACTACTGAGGATTGTGCAACAACTTTTTTTTTCCTTGGAGTTTTCGAGCTATCAACCACACGAGACGTATGACACCCATGCCATGGATGAGCTGTTCCCATGGTTAAAGTCACTAGAAGAAGGAGTTGAAGAGAAGAGTGTCAACCTACCGACTGCTACCCCAGGGGAGTTTGTTCCAACTTTCTCTCTATTTGCATTTTCTTCTAGTTGTTATAATATGTAATGAGGGCATTGCATAAATTAAGTGTGGGGTAGGGGGTTAGTCACATCTTAGAACACTTAGAATCTTAATTTAGGATAATTTTTAAATTTGTTGAATATTAAAAATGCTTAGGTCTTAAATTAGAAAATTTTGGTAAAAATTAGGATTCCATATTAGAATTGTGTTAATAATTGCATGAGAACCCAAATGTTTAGTTGAGCCTATATACGTTCTAGTGCATTTGTGGCTTCCTTATTTCAGTGAAATCATGAGACAAAAACACGACCTTGCTCAGCCTGAGGGATGCAATATGTTTAGCAGTCTAAACCTGAAATGTATCCAGGAAAGTTTTTATCGTTAGCCAATAAAGGTTGAGATTGAGTGCCCCTGCTTAAGCATGTAGGGATTTGAGTGAAAAAAAAAAATTGAGAAACACATGAAAAAAAAAAAAGAATTGCTAGAAAAGTTATGGGAATTTTGGAGCAAATGAAGTGAAGATCTGAAGATCAAAATTCCAAGAAATCCAAAGATCTGAAGATACCAAAAGTCAATACAAGTTGGTGAATTCAAAGATATCCAAGATCAAATTATCAAGAAAGTGAAGAATTCAAAGAATTCCATAGTGGTATCGAAAAGTTGTAATTCTAGATTATGTATGCTTGGGTTGCTCAATTAAAAATACCTTGAGGGTAAAGAGATTTTCTGAGGATGGATTCGGAGGGTTGCATAAAATGAGCATAGTTCGGGGTGAGTGGGCGAATGTTTATGAGGATTGTGAGTATTTGAAGTATGGGGGGTTTTTAGGAATTTTAGACACAAATGCATGCGTTGCGGTCTTGGCATAATGGCTGGGTTGGATTGGAGTTATTAATGTGATTTTAATGTGTTTAAAATTTAGTTTTGCTTGGGGGCAAGCAAAAGTCAAGTGTGGGGTATTTTGATATGTGCATAATTAGTTAATTATTTAACATATATTCTTAGTTATTTTTGGTTAATTATGAGAATAATATGGACAAAAAGTACTTAAAATGCTTTGAATTGTGTTTTCAGTCCAAAAGATATGCTTGGAGGCAAAAAGGAGAAAAGGGAAAGCAAGTGAAGATTAAAGAGTGAAAGAAGGACCTACTCGGCGAGTAGATCGACCCTACTCGGCGAGTACACGACGATATGCCAGAAGATAAATACGACTGCTAATTTAAAGACGGATAAGTATGGAACTACTCGGCGAGTTGATTCTGCTACTCGCCGAGTACCCTCTGTTTTGGGATATCTTTAAAAGACGAATCCTTATCCCATGGGACGGAACTCCTGGCGATTTTTGAAGGATTAGCTGCGACTAAAAGGTTCAGAAGGCGCTACGGAACCCTAAGCTTCAAGATTTGGAAGAATTCAAGCAATTAGGTTAATTTTACCACTTAGACTTAGGAATTAAACATGTTTGCTTTCATAAACTTTGTTTTTGTGTTTGTTTCTACTGCAACTATGAGCTAAACTCGTTTTTGTTTCTGGTTGAGGAATACCAAAGAACTCCTATGGTTTAATTATTAATTCTTGTTTAATTGTCCATTGGTGATTTATTAAATTAAGTTTGTTAAAGAACCTTATGTATTAATCACTACTATTTTCTGTTAATTGGAAGGCAATTAGGTTGAATGAACATCACTTAATTGTTAACCTCATATGTCTATGTGAATGCTAAAACCTATGCTTGGAAGTAATGAGTATGAAATTAAGATTAATAAGAAAATAGGAAGATTAATGTGTGAGCTTGTATGAGAAACCATCAACAAGAGGTTAATTGAATTAATAACTTAATTAACCATTACAAATCTTATTTAATCCAAATAATTAATCTAGGGAATTAATTAGTTTAAACACTTGATCAACGCTTAAATTAGTTAATTGTCTAAGGGTTAGGAGTAATGAATATGAACCTAACTATTATCATTGGTAACCAATAGCAATTAATCCACCTTAACTTAAATAACCATAGGAGTGAATTGGTTGAACCTAAATAGAAACATCTTTATTAAATTTGGTAAATAGTTGTTGCTTTAGTTAATTAGTTAATTTAGTTTGTTTAAGTTTCTAGTCTTGCAAAACTAGAGAAAAACCCTTTACTTTTATTATTTGTTTTAGTTAAAATTAGCTATTAGTTTAATTGCCCGTTCCCTGAGTTCAATACCTTACTTATCAATCTATACCACTTATAGACAGGTTCACTGCCTTTGTGTGCTCAAATTACTAATAAAAAGTAGGGATAAAACTAGTTGAATTTACACACATCAGAAGGTTGGAGGTGATGATTTGCATGGAGAAGCTAAGGTTGTGGGTAAATTTTATCCTTCAAAAATTCCATCGAACAAGGCTACAATTTCGAGTGCTGGACCACTTACTTCAACTGTTGTAACGTCCATGCCGATCACAAAGTTGATTACGAAGGGGATTGTTATTGGATCATCTACTGGCCAAAGTGAAGCTTCAAAAACAAAAGATGCAACAAAAAAATTAACAGACAAAGGCAAGACAATTGTTCTTGAAAAATCAAAAGAAGAGAAGAAAGCAGAAGTCGAAGCAAAGATTGAAAAGCTAAGGGTAGTTCAGAGCATAATGAGGGAAAGGGCGAGTGATCCTCCAGGTTTAAACAAAGGAGAGCCTGCCAAACTTTATAACTACAAAATGATAGAAGCGAAGGTGGCTTACAACCACATGTATGTAGTTGAGAAGAAACCGAAACAAATTTATATGGTTTCGAATGCAGACATGAGCCAACTGGATTTTCCAATTAATGAGATGATGTTCCTCATGCCTCAATTCAAAATATCCAATAAATTCAAGAGCAAAGATGACTATAAGTACATGAAGCTTCATTTTCATGCAGTTCTTATGAAGGCTGCAGAAGAAATTTGGTCACTGATAAAAAATCAAGAAGGCTATAAACATCAAGATGAACATATTATTCAAAGATATGATGCAGAATGCAAGGTTCATTGTTGCAAGGGTGAATGGTCAAACTTGTGATTTCACAGTCGTAAATTTTCCTCTCATGAATCTGTATAACCTTATTCAAATGGCTCTTCTCTTGAAAGATACAAATTCTTCATACGTTCGAGAAACAGAACCTGATGTTTTTTGACTGGGAGTGGCTCACATCAAGATTTTCTTGGAGAATTATTACGAATGTTTAGTACTTACAGATGTGGAGCTAGCAAAAGTGAAAGGACTTGAAGTCAAGGTACCAATGGAGCCATCCAAGTCTCAACAAGAATTAAAGAAATATGCTGATGGGGAAATATGTTTGAAGCCTTTTGGTTTGGTATTTGCTGGTAAAGATAAAGATGGAAAGTCGAAGAGATTTTTGTTCCAAGTCGCTGAAATTGAAAGATATACAACGTATCAATATACGAACATCATTGTTCGTATGAATAATTGCAAGAAAAACAATGCAGGAGATAAGAAGGAGCTGGAGAAGATTATATCTTGGTACACGGAAGTTCAAAGGGTGATGATGTATGCCATCTAGATTCTCACAAGACCATACCCTTCGTGTACTTGTAATGTATTTACTAAGACATCTGTATGTTTGAAGCTTAAATGTAATGGCTTAGTATTTTTTATATACTTCCCTGTTTCCTATAAATAAGAACATTACTTAGAGTTAGATAAGGAGTTATTAAAAAACTTGTCTTTGTACTCTCTGTAAAACTGTGAAAGTATAATAGAGCTGAAACCAGATCATATTCTCGTGTTCTTTCATATAATATTCACTCTGATTTGATTCACATTTACTTGATTAACGATTCATCAGAACAGATAAACTTCGACTCATATGCTTTTACTAACTACTTGTTGAATCATACATAAAAACACATTTTATAACATCAAGTTACTGATGTGTTTTCGTGCAATCACTGCACAACCAACTCATAATCAACAACTCATATCTCTAGGTTTGAAGACTTATATGATTTTACCATCTCATGATCACTCGAGATAAATTCCATGAAGTGATACAAGTGAGCGTGGGTTTAATCCAATACTCAGAACTTATGAGCACTCATGAATGTTGCAGCGAATTTTGCTATGTCTAACACCTTAGACATCTACAAACCCAATTCATTACAGTCTTGATTCATACCTACTTCCAACATATGACTGAATGTGGAGAGTTTATATAAAGTAATTATTCTGGAAGTCAAAACATGTAAAATTCAAACAATAGTAAAAAATTGACACAAGATAGCAACACTTTACTTATAAATAAACAACTTTTATTTCATGATCAAATATTAATTACATTTTACAAGTTTTAGAAATATTTATCAAATCTGTAAAAGTAATATCATCCTTCAGCCCGATGCGCCTCACATGCTACAAATGCTTAACCCTACACAGTCCCTTCGTAAGGGGATTTTCTGGGTTCTCATATGATGATACCCTTTTTACCACGAGGAGTTCTTCTTCTATCTGATGTCTAATGAAGTGGTATTTTCTATCGAGGTTCCTGGATCTGCCGTGATCCTTTGGTCCTTAGCTAAGGCAACTGCACCCTCATTATCATAGAGAATCTCCATAGACTCCTTAATAACTGGTACAACTCCAAGGTCTCCAATGAAGTTCTTTAGCCATATTGCCTCCATTGCTGCCTCGCTTGCTGTTATGTACTCTTATTCACAATTTGAATCAGCTACTGTTTCCTGCTTGGAACTTTTCCAAGTAATTTCTCTTCCATTTTAGGTAAAGACCCTGCCTGACTGAGAGCGAAAATTATCCCTATCGGTCTGGAAGCTAGCACCACTATACCTCACTACTCTTAAGTCATCACTCCCACCAAGGGTAAGGACCCATTCCATAGTCCTCCGCAGGTACTTGAGAATATTCGTCACCGCAGTCCAGTGAGCCTTGCCCGGATTCCCTTGATATCTGCTGAACATGCTCAAATCAAAGACCACATCAGGGCGAATATAAGTCATAGCATACATGATCAAGCCTACAGCAGAAGCATACAGTACTCGACTCATCTCAGCTATCTCAGCCTCTGTACTTAGGCTCTGAGTCACCTTTCTTGGAATCCTGCATGTTGAACCTTTTCAGCACCTTATCCAAGTAGATACTTTGACTAACTCCAATTAGTCTCTTACTCTTGTCTCTCAATATCCTTATCCTTTGGATATAAGCAGCTTCTCCAAGGTCCTTCATAGCGAAAAACTTCCTAAGCCAGGATTTAACCTCCTGCAAGGTTGGGATGTCACTTCCTATGAGTAGTATGTCATCCAGATACAATACCAAAAAGCTTACTATACTCCCACTAGCCTTAACATATACACATGACTCATCCTCGCTTCTCGAAAAACCAAACACTTTGACTTTCTCATCAAACCAAAGATTCCATCTATGAGATACTTGTTTCAATCCATAGATGGACTTCTCAATATTACACACTCTATTAGGGTGCTTTGCATCGACAAAACCCTCTGGTTGACTCATGTAAACATCCTCAACCAAATTTCCATTAAGGAAAGCATTTTTGACATCGATTTTTCTATAGAGAGGCTATGTGGATCCTTTTAACCCTCTACGGAAAGATGAATAGTAATAATAAAATGACGTGACATCACTAAAAGACAAAAAAATATGGTGGGTGTCATGGTTCCGTAGAGATGGCTCTGCAGATCCCTTTAACCCTCTACAAAAGTTTAAATTCTTTGAGCAAATGGTAGTTGCTCCTCTCCGACAGGTCTATAGAATCGTCTCTATGGATCCCTGCAACACCTCTACAGAATTATTGATTTCTCTATGGATCCCACAATATTTTTTGTCTTTTAGTGATGCCACATCATTTCGTCATTACTATTCATCTTTCCGTAGAGGATTAAAGGGATCCGCAGAGCCCCTCTGTAGGTCTCGTGGTCATTCTCCAAAACTAATATTTTCATGGTTAAATGCTTAACACCCCCCCCCCCATTCATCTTTCCGCAGAGGATTAAAGGGATGCGCAGAGCCCTTCTGTGGGTCTTGTGGTCATTCTCCAAAACTCATATTTTCATGGTTAAATGCTTACCCCCCCCCCCCCCCTCTCAATTTTGGTTATTTGATGAACTTTCTCTTATTTTTATGATAATATATTTTATATTAAACATATATTATTTTATTATGATTATTGAATTTAATATTTTTGTTTCAAACTTTTTTAAAAATCTAGTAATTTTTTGATAATTCAAGACGAAAGATTTATCAAGTGTGTGAAAAAATTCATAAATATAAATACTGTTTTTGGAAATTTATAAAAATTAGCAAAAAAATAGATTTAAAAATTCTTTTTCATATTAAAAATATTATACAACATTAGAGAGGATTTAAAATTTACGATATTTAGTCAGTTCGATGTAAAAATAACATGGGTTAATGACCTAGAAAGGTAACAAACTTTGGTCTTTGTTCACATTAAGGTAATAATGTTTTTTTCGTACACATTTGACCGTTAAACTTGTTTGACCTGTTCAAAATAAGGTAATATAATTAACGGTAACATTACCCTATTATGAACATGTCAAACAAGTTTACTGGTCAAATGTGTACGAAAAAAAACATGGTTACCTAAATATGGACAAAAAACCAAAGTTCCTTACCCATTTTGGTAATATTGGATACTTTATGTTTAGTGCAAATAGTCATAAGATACATTGATGTGACATGAAATTGGGTTGTTCGTGTAACATCCAGATTTCAAGGTATGATAAAATGAGTATTTATATTCGAAGTTATAAGGAGTAACTCGACGATTTGGCGCCTTAACTCGTCGAGTAAGATCACGGCTTGGTGACATGTAAAATGAATGGACTCGACGAGTCGGCAAGTTGACTCGTTGAGTTAGCGCTGTTAATAGAAACCCTAATTCTCTCGGGCATGGGCCTATTTAAAGGCACTTATAGCCTCCTTGGCCCCTTCCCATCAGTGTCTTCGTCCATTAAGAGAAACCATAGAGCTATTTGTGAGCTAAAGAGGAGAGAGAGAGAGAGAGAGAGAGAGAGAGAGAGGCTAATTGGAGGTCATTTCTTTGATAAGAAGGTCAAGGGTGTTGCAAGAATCTCAGAGGAGGGTTGGTGGATCAGTTTCATCCTCATTTCAGGCTTCAAATCTGGTACAAGCTCTTGTCTCCCTTGTGTTTGAGTAGATTTACTTCGGTGGTTAAGTTCGGGCTTGTATCACCTTATTGATGGGGTTTTGGGCGCATCCAAACCCTTTTTCGAGTTATTTTGTAGATCTGGACCTTGTGAGGTCCAGAGAACCTGAAAGTTGGCGGCCATGAAGGAGTAACATTGGATCTTTGAAGCTATGAAGCTTCAATGGATTCATAATGATATATAGAACAAAATACACCATGCATGCAGGGGCGGAGGGAGTAGGGGGCTAGTGGGTGTTTTGCCCCCCCCCCCCCCCAACTCTTTAGGTATAAATGTATTACAAATCCACTGTCAATAATATGCTCCATTTCTATCACTTGGAATTTAATTAAAATAAAATTATTGGATGGTACAAGTAAAAATACACTATTTACAATTACCATTATTTAATTATAATATGTGTTTATGATTTACTATGTATTATTAAATTAAAAAGCTTATATATACCATAAAACATGAAAAATACTGGAATGCTTTAAAACTAAATAATATATATATATATATATATATATATATATATATATATATATATATATATATATCACCATGTAAGTCTAAGCCTCCCTTATCTTAAATTTCTGGCTCCGCCACTGCATGTATGAGCCTCAAGTTCAGACCTTTATGTGACTTTTGGGTGCTAGAAGGCCAGATCTATAAGTTGGAGAAACAGATCTGACCTCAGAAGGTCGAATGATTGTTTCCATGGAGGAAACTCACCGAGTCCATAAGGGAACTCGACGAGTCGGATCAGGTTGCCCCACGATTCCAGTGGGAGCCCTTTCGGTTAATGACAGCAAGTGAGATTGTCCGAGAATATGGATTGCAGCAGGGAAGGGTGTTTTGTTATGATGATTGCCCCAAATATAGTGATGCATAATTTGGGTAAGTGCATGCACCTATCTATGATTGATCTGCGTAATGTGAGTTAGTGAGAGGTTGTTGTGATGCTACGGGAAGCCGTAGTACTCACTAGTCATAGGTTTTTGTGATGCTACAGGAAGCCGTAGTACTCACCAATCAGTGAGAAGTTGTGGTGATACTGCGGGAAGCCATAGTACTCACCAGTCAGTAAGAGGTTGTAGTGATACTACGGGAAGCCGTAGTACTCATTAGTCAGTAAAAGGTTGTGGTGATACTGCAGGAAGCCGTAGTACTCATCAGTCAGTGAGAGGTTGATGTGATGCTACGTGAAGACGTAGTACACACTAGTCAGTGAGAAGTTGTTATGATAAGTACTCTTTGATCAGAGCATGGTGCATAAGAGTTTTAGGCATGGGGTGGCCCTAATTTATGAGTTTTTGGGAACGTAGTGGTCGGACCAGGGCCGAGACCAGGGTCTCCTCAATGATAAGGAATCATTATGTTCTGAATAAGGTGTGGTCATCGCAATCCGAATAAATGGGATAAGTGAGGTACACATGGGTTGCGCGAAATGAGTTCTGAGTTGAGTGCTTCATTGGGATGAGTGGTTCTAACTATGGGTTAGACCAAACTCTCGAGTTTGAGTTTGGCTCTGGTGGTGCGATGGATAGGGGAGATGAGATTCTAGATTCTGAGATGGGTTCCATGTTGAGGAGTATTGTTTATCATCTGATGTCTTAGACCTGTGTGGGTCAGTAGTTGGGTACAGGAGGTACCGCAAGTTGCATGGAACTATGAGTAAAAGATGACAGAGGTCGGGGTTAAGTTCATCTTCGGTTGGGAAGGTAGCATTCGCTTAGGGTTAAGCGAACTTTGTTACTTGTGTGTTACATTGGGCCAATGTGGTTATAGTAAGAAGGAAACCATGGAGACGGTTCGGATAATGAAACGGATGACCCTGGAGGTTCAACTGTTGGGTCGAGATCAGACCTGGTACTCAGCGTTAAAAAGGCATACGAGGAATGGATTTGAGGCTTATGATTTTTAGATGTTTGAGGACACTTCAGAGCAAGCACGATTATTCTTTTGGGTTTGAGAGCAGAGAGTTTAGAATTCTTTGTTTGGTTGGTTCCGATAGCAGTTCAGTGGATGAGCCCTGCTGGGACGTGAACCCTTCCGTTTCTTGGGTTGTGATTCAGATGGTTCTTGTGTTTGGTATGAGGGATCGGTAGCCAATTGTTGGATTATGTGTGGAGAGAATCTGAAGGGTTGGTTTTCCTCCGGGATTGGGAATCCCTGTTGGGATCCAAGTGTCCAGAGAGGATGGAAGCTGTGTAACATGAGATCCTATCAATGGTGCCATTTGGTTATTAGATTTGATCTGTATGTGGAGCAGCGATTTCCAGGGCAAAATCTAACTTAAGTGGGGGAGAACTGTAACATCCGGATTTCCCGGTATGATAAAAATGAGTAATTATTTTCGAAGTTATGAGGAGTAACTCGACGAGTTGGCACCTTAACTCGTCGAGTAGGATTGCGACTTGGTGACGTGGAAAATGAATGGGCTCGACGAGTCAGCAAGCTGAATCGCTGAGTCAGCGTTGTTAACAGAAACCCTAATTCTCTTGGGGCTGGGCCTATTTAAAGGCACTTATAGCCTCCTTGCCCCTTCCCATCAATTTCTTCGTCATTTAAAAGAAACCCTGGAGCTATTTGTGAGCTAAAGAGGAGAGAGAGGCTAATTGGAGGTCATTTCTTTGAGAAGAAGTTCAAGGGTGTTGCAAGGATCTCAGAGGAGGATTGGTGGATCAGTTTCATCTTCATTTCAATCTTCAGATCTGGTACACGCTCTTGTCTCCCTTGTGTTTGAGTATATTTCCTTTGGTGGTTAAGTTAGGGCTTGTATCACCTTATTGATGGGGTTTTGGGTGCATCCAACAAACCATTTTTCAAGTTATTTTGTATATTTGGACCTTTTGAGGTCCATAGAACCTAAAAGTAGGCGGCCATGAAGGAGTAACCTTGGAGCTTTGAAGCTATGAAGCTTCAATGGAGTCATAATGATGTATAGAACAAAATACCCCATGCATGAGCCTCAGGTTCAGACCTTTATGTGACTTTTGGGTGCTAGAAGGCCAGATCTATAAGTTAGAGAAACAGATATGACCTGAGAAGATCGAATGAGTGTTGCCATGGAGGAAACTCGTCGCGTCCATAAGGGAACTCGAAGAGTCGAATCGGGTTGCCCCGCGATTCATGACCCGTGGTAACCTGTCGAGTGGAAGGTTCACACGACGAGTCGAGTGAAGGATCCAGAGGACACACTTGTACTCGCCGAGTCACCCATGTGCACTCGACGAGTCTGGTCAAAGTTTGACTGTTAACTAGAGTTGACTTCAGTTGACCTTGGGGTTTTGTTCAAGCTAATTTAAGAGAGGTCGGAGAGGGGTAAAATGGTCTTTTACCGATTATTAGAGATGAGAACATGAGAGGATTTTGATTAGAGATGTTATCCTGTTGATAGGAGGAGGCTAGGTCAGGATATTCAAGCGTGAGAGTTGATCCGACTTCATACGAGGTGAGTCTTCTCAATATACTTTACCTAGAGTGTTAATTATGTGTGACCGAAAGGTCTTATATGCTATGCAGAATATGTGATATATGTTGATATGTGATATGTATCTGTTATGTTATGTTATGAGTAGCAATGAATGGCCTGGAAGGTCATCATGATATGGACCGGAAGGTCAACAAGGTATGGATCGGAAGGTCAAGATGAGACGGACCGGAAGGTCGATGAGGAGGACCGGAAGGTCATTACGGGTAGGACCGGAAGGTCTACCAGGGTTAGGACGGAAGTCCCCTGAGACACTTGGATCGGAAGGTCCCATAGAGTTATGGCCTTGAGTGGTGTATGGGTTGTATGTGGTATTTTGGGGAACTCATTAAGCATTTATGCTTACCGTGTTATGTGATATATGTGTCAGGTACTAGCGAGGATCGCGAGAAGGCGCCCGCATGATTTATACACACTGATGAAGATTTATGTACTTGAGATTATGGGCTTGTTTATTGAGATAATATGTGATACAATGGGTTTTGAAATTGTTCTTATGAAATTTATTATGATTAAAAATGAAAAATTGATTTTGAAATTCACGTTGTTACAGTTCGATCTTTGTGTATGAGGAGATGGTTAAGTCTTGGGCCAAACCAGTTTATGCCCAACTAGTTAGGGGTTAGGTTGCATAAGCTTAAGGGGTTAGGTTGTATGTATTTTAAATACCTAGCAACACAGTCTAGCCCATGAATAGCCGAGATTGAACAGGGTTAGACCAAGCCTAACCTAATTGTTCATTTATTGTCGAAGCCTGATCCCAGGGCACAGTCCCTGAGACGGTTCTTGTCCAATATTACCAAAACAGGTAACAAACTTTGGTTTTTGTTGATATTTAGGTAACCATGTTTTTTTCATACACATTTGACCAATAAACTTGTTTGATCGGTTCATAATAGGGTAATATTACCGTAATTACCGGTCATATTACCCTATTTTGAACAGGTCAAACAAGTTCAATGATCAAATGCGAACGAAAAAAACATAATTACCTAAATGTGGATAAAGACCAAAATCCGTTACCTTTCTAGGTCATTAACCCAAATAACATTAATACATTGTGGGTGGAAGTCTTGATCTAAAAATTGTTCATAAACTTCTTTAATTCATCGCCAAAAGTTAATAAGCCAGTTATTTAGGCGTGTACATGAATTTATATAAGATGATTACATTCACTAATTTATGTTATATTCCACAAATCGTCTCTATGAAAAACTAAAATGGTTAGCACAATGAATAGTGATTCTAGCCTAATGATGCTAGATGTTATAGTTTTTTTTAGATTGACGGTGTATATTTTGATGAAATTCAAAGTAATTTAAGAATCAATTAGATTTATTGTTCTAAAATAAGTTGTGCTCAAAATCATAAAGAAATACGGTTTTAAGGATTTTGGTTAGGTTTTAAGGATTTAGGTTTGTCGATCCAGTAACCCACGAACACTCAAGAAATATAATGTCCTCTCAAGGCCGAATGACCTCTCAAGGCCGAATCATTAAAAAAAAAAATTAATTAAATTAAAATTAATAAATTAAAAAATTAAAAAAGTTGTGCTCCAAATCATAAAGAAATACTGGTATAGTGTATATCATAACAGAAATTATACTATAAATACATTTGTTAACCTAATTCAATATAATCGTGTGAAATGTTGTATGAACTTAGATATGTTATGGGCAATCTTCGAGTTATTTATATTTTTTTAACTATAAGGTTTTAGAGTTCCACATTAAATTTGTTGAAGAGAAAACGATAACTAAAATATGTTTATACATAGGTAAACTAATCGAATTTAATGCATATCGGTTACTAGAAAAACAAGATAATTTTTATGATTATTTAATGAGGAATAAGATATTAAAATAAATGATGGTGAAAATGAAAATGAAATATAATATTTGATACAATGAACATTGTTTTTAAAAAAGGGTACAATGAATTTGAAAACTTTATGTTATGTTTGGATTAATTATTTTATCATCCGTTACCAATACGTCATTCCAATGTGTAATCCTATGGTCCCACAACTCTATCTTCAACCATAGCATTTAAGTGAGTTCACTGACTTTGTAAAGTAATTTTTATACGTAACGATAATATATAAAGATAGTTTAAGTATGTGAATGTTTAAAGGCCATTCAACTAATAATCGTGAAAAACCCATCTGTTTTTCAATAAAATTCCATTATACACAAAAATAACCCCTGCTTAAATGCTAACAAAGTTTGTTTATGTATTTGAAATTTGATAATAATCAAAATCATAAAATATAAAATACTAGTTGTAAGACTCATATATTACATGAGTTTATATATATATATATATATATATATATATATATATATATATATATATATATATATATATATATATATATATATATATTCAAAAACTTTGAATTTATAAGAAAATAAGAAAAATAATGAATTATTATAATGAAAATATTTTTTATCTTAGAACAAATAATTTAAATAAATAAAAGAAACTAAAGAGCTCTAATTTTGTAAATTTTAAAATTAAAATGAAAGTTCATTAATGAAATTAATATCAATTTATTAATACATTTATTGCAATTATTATATTAAATTATTATGTGAAATTTAATAAAATAGAAAAATTACAATTATTACATTAAAATATTATGTGGAATTTAATAAAACAGAAAAACTAATAAAATAACATGTGAAAAAAATAATAATTCAAAATAACCATAAAATGACGTTTGACAAAATTTAATGAGAGTGTGACAAGTGACAAAAAAAAACCTTCATTTATTAGAAAATACCGGGTATTCGATTTTGGTAGCCGAATCTGTTTCCAAATTTCGGATATCCGAATTGTAATATCCATAAAAATGATGAAAATTTTAAACTTTTAATACCAACTCAAAATCATGAATTGTTTACAACATAGTTTTCAAAACATGTTTAATATAAGAGTTTTCCAAAATCATAAGTCAAAACACAAGGATGTGTACAGTCACGTTTTCACCTTCCCCCAATCATTTGAAATACCTGAAACATAACCAAAAACCATAAGCCTGAAGCTTAGTGAGATCCTCAAAGTACCAACACATAAACAAATAACAAATACAATTAACAACATATTATGGGACCAATCAACCATCGGGTTGGGATACCCTAGGCCCCACAACCATCAGGTTGGAATGCCAACATACTATAGGTCCAATCAACCATCTGGTTGGAATATCCCGAGCCCCTCAACCATCAGGTTCGAATGCCACTACACTATAGGTCCAATCATCCTCAGTATGGACTATCCTCTAGCCCATTCAACCATTGGGTTGGTATGCCCTGCCTGGTGGCTCACACTCAAAGCAGTGAAGCCTCAACCACCGACTAAATATATACACATACAATAGATAATCATATAATAGTTTACAACCAGTAAAACATATCTATAAATCACTAAGTAAAACATCGTTCTGTATACCAAGATACCGATCTAACATATCACTACAGTACAATATCATACATAACAGGATATCAATCCAATGAGTTGGTATTAGTGCCTTTGAACTGTAAGTACAGTGAGGAAAAATTAACCTCGAAAACTGAATAGAAACTGATAATGTCCTGACTTCGAATCTCATCTCTCTAACTGACACCTAATCCCATAAATCGACCAATTCCATCAAAATCCCAAAATACCCTCAAGGTCAACATGGTCAAACTCAATTGGTCAAACCCACTAAGTCAACTGTGTCAATTTAGCCAAGTTAACCCAATTGAGCTGACCCAGTGCGAGTATATGGGGAGTACTCCGTAGGTACCCATGATGTACACGAGGCCTCGCAGCTTTACCACCATCGGGGTGGTTGATACAGTACGCGGGATGCACCCTTGCAAACTTCAAACTTCATTAAGTGCTTAATGGTTTAAGCACTTAAGTCCATATTCCAGATCCATGGCTCAAATACACTCTAGATTCATAAACATTCCAACTTTATGACTTTACAAGTCCAATAAGTGCTTAAATCAAGGTCTAAATCCATTAAATACCAAAACCAAGCGTTACAATTCTCACCCACTTGAATCAGATTTCTCGAAGTCCGCTGCCCCAAACAATCCTGGGTAATGCTCCCTCATCTCCTCCTCGAGCTCCCAAGTCCACTCTGACCCCTTGTGGTGCTGCCACTGCACCTTCACCAACTTTACAACCTTATTCGTCAAGGTTTTCATCTTTCGATCTAAAATTGCCACCGATTCCTCGATATAATTCAGGCAATCATCTTCATGAATATCCTATATAGGCACGACTGCGAAATCATCCACTAAACACTTCCATAGCTGGGAGACATGAAATATGCTATGAATCTGAATGAGCTTGGCTAGAAGATCAAATCGATATGCTACCCGGCCCAGTCAAGCCAAAACCCTGAAGGGATCGATATACCTAGGGCCCAAGTTTCCCTATTTCCTGAACCGAATGACACCTTTCCAAGGTGACACCTTCAGGAGAACCATATCTCCCACCTGGAACTCCAAGTCTACCCGACGCTTGTCGACATAGCTCTTCTGCCGACTCTGAGCTGTCTGCAGCCTACTCTGAACCTACTGTATCAGCTTAGTGGTCATTAGTACCACCTCGGTACTCCCCATGACTCGTTGACCGACCTCGCCCGAACAAATCGGGGTCCTACACTTCCTCCCATAGAGCATCTCAAAAGGAAGTCGATCGATGTTGGCATCATAATTGTTGTTATATGAAAATTCCGCCAATGGATGATACGTATCTTAACTCCCACCGAAATCCAACACGCACACTCGCAACATGTTCTCAAGAGTTTGAATAGTCCTTTTGCTCTGACCATTAGTCTGCGGATGAAATGTCGTACTGAAATGGAGACGAGTGCCCATCTCATCATGAAACCACTTCCAAATTTGGAAGTAAAGCGAACATCTCAGTTTGAAACCATTGATACCGGCACTCCATGAGGTGCCACCACTTACTTAACATATATCTTGGCCAACTTCTCTGCAGTAATACTCTCCTGGATCGGAATAAAATTCTCGCTCTTGGTCAACCGATCCATGTTGAACCAGATAGAATCCACTCCGCGTGCGGTCCTGGGAAGCTTTGTGATAAAATCCGTCGTGATGTATTCCCATTTCCATACGGGAATCTCCAACGGCTACAAATTGCTGTGAGGTCATTGATGTTTGGCCTTGACCTTCCTGCAGGTTAAGCACCGCTCCACATTCCAAGCTACGTCCCTCTTCATGTAGGGCTACCAGTAATCTGGACAAAGATCCCTATACATCTTCGTCTCCCTGAGATGGATGGAGAACCTCAAGTTGTGGGCCTCCTCCATCAGAACCTGGTGTACACTGCCCTAAAAAGGAACCCTGACTCTCCAATGCAGAGTCAACAATCCATGAATATCATAATCGAAGGAAGCGACCTGACCCACAATCTGCTCGCTCTTTTGGTGCTCTTCCTTCATAGCCTCAATTTGTGCCTCACGAATCTACCCCAACAACGAAGTAATCACTGTCATCCTCAGGAATATATCTCTGATCGGAGCCGCGACCGCCTTGCAGCTGTGACCATCAGCCACCACATTGGACTTCCCCAAGTGATATAGGATCTCACAATCATAATCCTTCATCACATCTAACCATCAACGTTGCCTCATGTTCAGGTTTGGGTGATCCATCAGATACCTCAGGCTCTTGTGGTCCGTGTACATGGTACACCGAAATCCATAGAGGTAATGCTGCAAAATCTTAAGGGCAAAGACCACAACCCCCAGCTCAAAATCATACGTTGGATAGTTCGCCTTGTGAGGCTTCAGCTACCTCGAAGCATAAGAGACCATGCAACCCCACTGCATCAGCACTGCGCCCAACCCCGTGATCGAAGCATCACAATAAATCACAAAATCATCAACAACCTCAGGCAGGGTCAGACTCGGTGTCTAACACAACCGTTGTCTAAGAGTCTCAAAATTTGTCTACTGCTCAGGCCCCGAGCGAATTGTCACCGACTTTTTGGTCAGTTGGGTCAATTGAATAGCAATCTTGGAGAAATCCTAGATGAATCTCTGATAATAACCAGTTAAACCAAGAAAACTCCAAATCTCATATAGGGACCTCAGAACCTCCCATTGCATCACAACCTCGATCGCGTCCGGATCAACTATAATACCCTTACAGCTGACAAGGTGTCCAAGAAACTACACCTCACACAACTAGATCTCTCACTTGGAGAAATTTGTGAAGCGCCTCTCCCTCCTCAAAGTCTCAATCACCTCTCTCAAATGCTCTTCATGCTGATCCTCAGCCTTGGAATAAACCAATGTATCATCAATAAAGACTATCATAGACCGATTCAACATCGATCTGCATGTGCGATTCATGCGATCCCTGAATGCGGCTGAATGAGTGGTGAGCCCAAAATCCATTACCACGAATTTATAATGACCATATCGAGTCCGAAAAGATGTCTTTTGCACATCCTCATCCCTAAAACTCATCTTATGATAACCCGATCGTAAATCAATATTGGAAACCCCAGATGCACTCTGAATCTGGTCGAAGAGAACGTGAATCCTCAGGAGTGGATAACGGTTCTTGACCGTTAACGTATTCAACTTTCGGTAGTCAATACATATGTGATGAGACCCATCCTTCTTCTTCAAAAATAGAATCGGTGCTCCTTAAGGAAAACTGCTTAGCCTAATAAATCCTTTGTCTAACAGCTCCCGTAACTGTCAACTCCTGCATCTCGGGAGGAGCCAACTGAAATGGTGCTTTGGCTATCAGAGCCACACCTGGAACCAAATCAATCCTGAACTCCACTTACCTTTCTGGAGGTACCCCTGGCAAATATTTCGGGAACACGTCCGGATAATCCCACACTATCGACACATCATCCATGGTTGTATTACCCTTATCCCTGGTATCCATATCATAGATGACAAAACCCGAACATCCCTGATGAAAATAATGTATGTCCTAGCTGCAGAACACATAACATGCCCAAGTTACGGTCACTCACCATCAATAACCAACTCTCCCCCACTTGGGGTCTGAACTTGAACCAACTGTTGCTCACAATTGATCACTGCCCCCATTAGGGTTCAACCAATCCATGCCCACGATATCTTTGTTCCCAAGCAGAGGAATGGGAACCAAATAAACCGGATACGGTTTGCTAAACAACTAGAGAGTACAATCCCGATCAACTCTCGCCATCCTAACCATCCTATCATCAGAAATCTCCACATCAAGAGGACGATCCAGCTCCCTCGGAGGTCCAACAAATCTCTTGCTAAGCGCAAGAGACACAAAAGATCGGGTAGCGCTCAAATCAAACAACACCAAAGCAGAGATATCGTTCACAAGGAAAGATCCTAAAATAAAAAACATAAACATGAGCAACAAATCAATATGAATAAAGAGATAAGGAGAAGATGCATACTGGTCACAACATCGAGAGCTATACACACCATCAGCTGGAAAGCCCTGCTCTTCGCCACAGGCGCATCTGCCCGGCCCTGATGACCGTCAATAATCCTCAATGTCCCAGAAGCGGCTACTGACACCTATCCTGCTACAACTAAACTCGAAAAATGAGCCTTCTTGTAGTGCCTCTGATTGCACTAAAAGCATATTAGATCTGATACCTAAGTAGTGAGGGTGGTAATAGTACAATGCCTACTGATATGACCAGTCCGGCCGCACTTGAAGCATCCAGAACCACCCACTCTATACGTCCTCTCGTGCACCTTGCCACACTACGGCTACGACCCTACTAGCCTCTCAGTATAGTATCATACACCTTGTGCCTCTTGTCCAAACCCTCAATACTCGACACAAAATATGGCTTCCTCTTCTTCACCATCTCCAAGTCAATCTCCTTATCCCTACGTCTCTCTATCATTTCCTCCAACATATTGCAGTTGGATCGACTAACAAACTACCGAATATCACTCATCAACATCTCTTGATATCGGGCCTTCTTCATCTCCTTGTCTTCCACATATTGCGGAACCACACATACCCTTTCCCTGAACATAATAGTCATCTCAACCACCGTTTCAGTAGTCTAACAGAGATCTTGGAACTCTCGCGCCAGCTGCTGCACCTCAATCGTTGGTGCAAACTTATCTCGGAACCTAGTTGAGAAATCACTCTAAGTCATTAAATCAATAGCATCATCATCTCCAATAGCACGCCTTACTTCCTCCCACCAATCACACGCCCTATCCTTCAAGAGGTAGGAAGCTAGTCTGACCTTGTCCCCCTTAGGACAACGGACGGTTTGGAAAGCGTTAGCAATATCTGCTAACCACCTGCTTCTCCTAATGGGATCCCTCACCCCATGATAATCTGATGCTCCACACGTCCAAAACTCCTTGAAGGTAAGAGAGCGCAACCCGAAGAAAGCCATAATCTCAGCTTGAAAGACGCTCAATCTCTCATCAAGAATCTCCAGAATGCCCTCCTTGACTATGCCAAAGATCATAGGAATCTGCTCAAGGATGTTGTACGTAATCTCAAACTATCAAATTACCAAAATTACCCTCACCAATACCACAATTTCCCTCCCTCGTCTGTTTATCAAGCTGCTCGGATCCAAAAACTAAGTTAGAGCCCTCACCAATACCAAAATTGCCAAGTGGTCTGCCTCGCAATAGCACCATACTCGAAAATAAGACAATGCAAACTATCAAATTACGCATCAAATATACATATCGGGGACATCACAAATCTACAAGCTCCCTGTCTTTATTGCAACCCTCCTTGACTCGTGTACGGATCCTCTGCTTCCAGTAGTATGGACCCATACTACCTTCCACATCTATATGTACTTTCCTCAAAAAGTGGTTCAACTCAGATAAGTTATAATATATCCAACAGTTCCCTCTCAGATAAGGCTCCCCAACCCTAATTTCTTGTCTTATGTTTTCCTAGGGCAACTCCACGATACTCTTCGCCATCAGCCGTAGAAGGAACTCCCGTTAACTTCCTGAAACTAGTTCATGAATACCATTACATATCACTTAAAACTAGATAACTCTTCGAATAAGAGGTCTCACACTACAACAGCTGGACTCAAACAAGAGTTGCACAATAGAGTTAAAACCTAACCTTCTAAAATTATTTAGTTCCCATAATATGTAACTTAGCATATTCCTTTACTAGTTTGTTGTAGTTAGTTAGAACTCCTAAAAGAAAAAAGCAAGCAACATTCGATCATCAAGTATCAAAACAAAGCATAACCTAGTCAGGCCATCCTATTACCGACTGATTAATACTAGCATGCAAAATCTATAAGCTCATATAGTAGGCATACAAGGCATCTCTCCTAGATCCCTAGCCCTAATCAAGCATGTGATTAATATATTCAAAATTTAAAACATAACATAACTATGTATGAGTAATTTAGGAAAACTTACTTGAGATCGGCTGATTGCATGCACCACACCCTTTTCTCTTTAAGAAATCCTATTTATAAAACATTTTTTTTTTGAAAATTTCTACCAAGTCCTTAGTTTGAGTTCAGACACACCCTTAGAGAGTGCCCAAATCCCTCAAACCAAGGCTTTGATACCAACTTGAAACATCCCAAAGTATAGTTCCAAAAATTTCATTTTTAATAATAGATAAAATAGTATTTCCAATATCATCCAAACATTTCAAATAAAACAAATGTGTCAAATATTATAAAATTAGAGTAAAACATCATATACGGAATCCCAATGGTGTGTGCGATTCAATCAACTCGAGTTCTTCCCTTTGCAACCGGAAGTACCTAAAATATAAACTGAAAATAGTAAGCATAAAGCTTTGTGAGTTTCTCAAAATACCACATACCATACATACGGTAAACATATAATGGGCCCTACCCTATCATCAGGCCCCGCTTTGCATCGGGCTCTTCCCGGCATCGAGCCCCACTTGGTAATATATCGAGCCTCGCCCATCATACATATAACATATTGTTGGGTTATGAGCATTCTAACACTCCTAAGTGTACATGCAACCCTAAATACCTTGGATCTATGTTTTCTCTATTATACATGCAAATATGAACATCCAAGGTATTATCCTAATCTAGCATACAAAATATCAATATAACAAGATAGAATACATACCTCTTTAATGGTGCTTGTCTTCATGAAGCTTGAGTGCTTAGTGCCCCAAGTGTGACACCTCAAATGGTTCACACAACACCAAATACACTTGGAATAACTTGAGAGAAATTAGAACACTTCTAGAAATCGTGTAGCCCTCATACATACACATAGTGTTAGTCATAGTCACGATTTCTTGAGCCATGGGTTTCTTTTATATGGTGGCTATTAGGGTTACACCATGTAACTCATGACTTTACCCATTCCTTATGCTCCATGGGTTTTAACCTCCATGGAGTATCCATGGGTCACCCCATGGACTTAGTCCAACATAAGGAATCTTGGATCACAAGCCCACATATATAAGAATGAATGATTTACACAATCAACCCATATATTTAATTAGTCTTCTTTTGATCACTTAATTAATTCTAGATTAATTCTTGATCAATACTAATTAAATAATCTCATTATTCTTATTATTAATATACTAGAACTTATAATATATTAATAACCGTAAGTGTCTTATTTCTCTCATTATAGTCTATCCAAGTGCATGATGCCATGCAACCCAAATGGACCATGCCGGGTCGGGTCAAGTCTTACCAATTATAGTTATGGACTTAGACATTAATCCAACAGTCTCCCACTTGGATAAGTCTAAAACTATTATTGCGTATGACTTCAAGAACCAACTAGCAATCGTAGCTCTCAAAAGCTTCTGTCGAACTCTGACCTTGTAGATGAACTCTGATCTTTGTCAACGACTTGTCCATTAGATAAGGGATCATATATTCCTCCATTCTAGATATCATATGGACTGAGACATGGATTATAATCATTCTCTCTGTCCATTAGTTGTTTCCCGATTTCCGATTTATGACGACTGACTAATTGAACAAATCAAATCAGTCCTGGCCCGGCCGAGCACTTCCATTTGTCATCATCAAATCATCGAGGGGCCCACAGATATCGCTTTCATCCCGAAGGTAAAAGGAATGGATAAACTTCGACTCATATGGCTTGTTCTACTACTTGTTGAATCATACACAAAGACACGTTTTATAACATCGAGTTACCAATGCGTTACGTGTAATCAATGTACTATCAACTCATAGTAACAACTCATATCTCTAGGTTTGAAGAATATAAGATATTATCGTCTCATGATCACTCGTGATAAAACCCATGAAGTGATTCCAATGAGCGCGGGTTGAATCCAATACTCAGAACTTATGAGCACTCATGAGTGTTGTAGCCATTTGTCCAACAACTTAGACCTCTACAAGCCAACCCATGACAGTCTTAATTCATATCTACTTCCAACATATGACCGACTGTGGATGGTTTGAATAACTTAGTCATTCCGGAAGAATAACCTAGTTTATTCGGGAAGTCAAAACATGCAAAGTGAAACACAATAATAATTGAATCCAATATGGTCTCAGAACTTATGAATATAAATAAAACACTTTTTATTTATCACCATATGATTACACATTATACATTGTATATTGTTTCAGCTATCAACATTATTCTTGAATTTAAAACAATAGTTGTCCCATGCTCCAAGCATGCACACTATGTTTTTCTAAACAATAGTCATGCCATACACCAAGTATGCATAATATGTTTGACTATGATCTTTATTTTGTGAACTAGATCAAATGAACATAACTTCAATGATTCTCTTTTCACACTCCCAAATCCTTACTGCAAATGCAAGAATTCCAAATTCATGTCATTTACTGAAATCTGTTAGATTCTAAACTCATATGCATCGATCCTCTTGTAATGATTATGCACAAAGTCAGAAAGACTTAACAACAATCATTACAGAGCATTCCAAAGGAGATCAAGTCCTTGGAACCATCCTTCTTGCATTAAGTTTCCTTAATCTTACACAGATTGAAAATTCTAGCTTTGAAACATTTCCAGATTCCATTTTGACTATCACTTCTGAACAAGAGTTGCCTCCTTACAGATTATGTCAATATGGTCCTTCCAGAATTATCACTATACTTCCAATTGTCCTTGAGAAACCAGTCTTTGGTAAACCTTAGATTGTCCTTGACAATTGTTTAATCCTTTTAGTCATATCCAGTTCTAAACCTTTTCCCTTCTTAATGCCCTAGGCATTTGGAAAATTTTAGAAAGGATGAATATAGCACATGTAATCGATCCTATATCCGAAGCATATGGGACACGATTCATGATGTCTCACATAAAGACTAAACCAGTCTTTTGCTATAACATTTCCATTTCAATTTGCCAAGTTCTCATAATTCAGATTATGAAAAGGGATGCCGTAATCATAATCGAATTTAAGAACGCAAATAATGGACCCATATACAGAATTTCCTTATGTTGAGCCATTCCAACATGAAATTCATATATATCCTTGACTAAATGATTAAAACCTCACGATCTAAGCTTATAGATTTGAGATGAAGTATAATTTCCTCTCCCTTAATTATAGCAAAACAACTTTTTCCCAGTTGAAACTTTTGTTTTCTATAATTAACATTGCTAGCTTGCAATACTTATCGTAATTATCATGCTCCCACTAACATGATGATTATTAGCATAACACTTATGCTCCCACTAGCTTTGACATATACTCAGAAAGCTCGACTTCTAGAAATCAATACTTTATTGACTTTGTTACTAAAGTTCAGATTTCTGATACTAGATTGTTTTGATAAGACTTTATCAAAAACATACACCTTCCCTTAGATAGCTCATGGGTGTGTCAAAACAATTTTAAGAACTATGAAAAGGGATGCCGTAATCATAGTCTTGATCGTTTTGACCTTTGCCATTTCTCACAAGTCCAAGTTAGTGTGCCGGTAAACCACACACGCTCCACTAACGACTTTGAGAATGCAAATATCACAATTGCTATCTAGCTAAAATCTACTTAGTGGAAGTGTTTCCTCACCATCATTTTCATGAATCGGAGAGAAACTCTATGACACTTAGATTTAATGGTGTATGTGTTCTTATCCACGTGAATTGTCAAAACCATAGTCACAAGACAAGGATAATGACAAATCCAAACTCATATGGACTGAACTCAATCTTAATTTCTTGCCACCTGGTAGCTCAAGGGCCTACCATTGCTTCCAAGTTGTTGTGCAACACATTGAGAACTCTAAGAACTCATATGCAAAGCCAACTTTAACTGGAATGGGCACAGAATATGTCAACACGATAGGTTATAAACCTTAAGTCGTGTGCTAGTGAAGAACTTTAGGTTTTATTCTTGATTAGTTCTTGAGACTTTCAAGACCTTTAAGACTCCCACTGTCCTCTTGACATATAAGACTTCCTTGTCAAACATTCAATAGATAGTGTGGATTCTAATCAAGACAAACACTTCACACAATTGGCCGAAGTTGGTCTTTGTTTTATCCAAAACATCACAACTTACCAATTTCAAATGTACAAGAGTAGAAAACTTTTACTCTTACATTTGTCAAGTGTTTTAAAACTTATTTAAGACATGTCACTCAAATTACAATCTTGGAGTATGACTCTAAGACTTGTATTGGAACGAAGTATGACTCATCTTCTTGATTTAACCATTTCAACAATTCAAGATCCCTTCTTCTTAGTCATAAGAATGCACTAAGACTTCCTTAGAGAACTAATTTTGATATGGTTTCTTAATCATTAAGATGATCACAAAACTGATACTAAAGTACTCTCCCATCTTTTCAGATTTGAGAAACTTTTATCCTTCTGCCTAATTTGATTCTTCTTATCCGCTCTGCTATGCATTGGAACCTTTTCCAATGTCTCAGAGTTACACTTAAGCTTGTAAGTATAATCATATTTACTGAACTCTAGTAAAATATGACGAATAGCCTTATATCTTTTGTGGTGGACTGAATCAGTGCACATGACTATGTACTCGATCCCTTAGTCCATTACTTGACTCACACATCCATGTGAATAAGTAATTAGTCTTAATTTTTTCCAATACTTGAAAGTTCTCATTCATCATGCTATACAACTCGCATGATTCCAAGTTCCGGTCCAATTGAGACTTGGGTGATGAGAATCTTTCCTTTATTTGATAAATTTAGACATTACCACAAATGAAAGAATCAATTTCATGTTTCCACTCTTGCTATTAATGGAATCATATAAGCAACAATTTTTCCTCAAATGCCATTGTAAGGATATTTTTTTTTAAAAAAAATAAAATCAAAATTTTCCTTTTATTTTAAAACTATGCGGAAAAACTTATCCTTACAATCCATATGAAAAGTTGTTGTTATCTATTCCTAAGCAATATCTCATAACTCCTAAGAAGTAGCTCAAGAATCCGATTTTTCAAACTTCGTGATAGAAATCCATCTATGCGATCAGATTCAGCATATTCTTTCTTTAAGTTCCTTTACTTTTCTTTGATTCTTAAAACATTACCATGTGACCCAGTCACATCATGTAATAAGGAATCTGAAAATAGAAACTTAACAGAGTTAGATTAGTGGACTTTTACCTGAAGTAGAGTCAATCTTATTGACTTTAACATCCTTAGGTAAATCAGGCAGCTTCGCAACTAATGACCCTTACTTTGGCAATATAAACATATGGACCCTTTGATAATGGTACACAGGACTATTACAGACTTAGCTTTTCTCTTTACCATTTGTTCAACCGAGTTGACTATGGCCGATCCCTTTCCATTGGGAAGAGAATGCTTTTTCTGTATTTCCAGTGTCACCATTGTCAATGTCCATAAGTTTCAGGAAGTTGATCTTAACAATAGATAAGATCATTAAGGGTCTTGTCATAGTCTATTTCATAGTTGTTCCAAAGGAACTCACTATGTGACTTAGAAAGTGATTGAACCACCAACTTTCTCAAGACTTTGACACCCAACTCTCCCGGCTTGTCAATATGTGACTACATCTCCAAGATGTGACCACACCAAGACCTTGCCTTGCCAATAGGGCTCGAGTGACTTTAAATTTTTCAAGAACTTGTGGGTTAGGGAGAATAATTGGAAGAGGAGAGAGAAGTATGATATCCATGGGACATCATCTTCATTTAGGAAAGCTTGTTTCAAGAGATTTGGGAAGATCATAAATTTCTAAACTAGACATGTTATGGGAGATATTCAACATAGTTGATCTTTGAGTCCTGAATATGACACCCAATATGAAAATATTAAGGCTAGGACCCAACAAACTATTTTATAACTTAGAAGAGGTATGCCGTAATCCAAGCTATAAAACAATTTGAAGGTAGGTGAATGATGATTCACCAATTTCCACCAAGATAAACGAAATGTATTATTAGGTTTTTAATTGGATTTGAAACTCCTAGATCTTTTGAGATTCATTGAACTGTTCAATGGCATGTTTCAATCTCGAGTGTGCCCTTCAGGTTTTGTGACTGGGATGCCGAGGATCACAAAACAAGGTGTGAAGTAACCATGCAAATTACTGGGTACCCTTAAGTGTTTATCCCTCAATCGATGTGCCGGTTAACCACACACGCTCCATCGATACTATGATAAACATTAAGTTACCCTTTGCCTACCTTGTTAAATACGAGTTAGTGTGCCGGTTAACCACACACGCTCCACTAACCGACTTAAACAAAGTGCAAAGTGTAATTTCATGGATTAGCACCTTCTTCACATTTTTCCTAAGTAACTAAGATTGGGTATTATTAAAAGTTTAGTTACTTAGTATTTATCATTAATACTTTTAATGAAGGGAGAATTATAGTCATGTCAAACCCGTTCGGCTAACGACCCTCCACCAGTCAAGCGAGCGGTGGGTGAGAGTGAACACCCATTAAGTTGCCATTTTATAGGCAACAACCTTATACCCACCTTATAGACCGGCTTCGTGAATGAGGCATACTAGCGGTAAGACCGACTTTACTCTTATACATATAAATATTATTAACTTATAATATTATAAAGTATAAGGGTTGAATTTTAACTTTTAAAATTCTAAGGGCTTACTTGGAATTAAAGTATTCATAAGAGAAAACTTTACAAATTCCAAAACTTGAGGGCAAGTTTTGAAACTATTCAAAACTAATTAATTCCATAACTTATGTATTTAAAGTAGTTTTAATCCAAAAACTCTTCAAGTTCCATAACTTGTGGACAAATTATGGAAGACTTTAAACTAATAAAGAATTAACCTTTTTCTTTATTTTATAACTTATGGAATTAATTAAGGTTACATATTTTATTTATTTATTAATGAAGTGACTCTTGAACCTCCATAACTTAAGGACAAGACTCTTCATCTTTTTTTTTTTTTTTTTTTTTTGTAACCTTTGCCAACTTTATGAGTTTTATGAGTCTTTAATGTGACTCTTCATGTAACTTAAGGATAAGTTACACAAACACATTTTATACTCAACTCTTAGATTAATTTGGATTGAAAACAACTTTTTCACTCAACTTTTCTATTAATCTAAGCAACTCATAAGAACAAGATAATTCAAATCAAACTTTTTCATGTAATTAGTCTAACCTTTAAACTAATACAAAACATGAATCTATTGACAATTATCTTGAAAATGGATTAGCATGAACATTACCACATTAAAAAACAAGTTTATAAGTTCAAAACAACTTAGGGTAATGTTCCTAGTCCATTTCTAGCCAAAAACCTCGAAGATATGTTGTCTGGGGTCCAACTCGTCGAGTGCATGAACTCAACTCGGCGAGTTGGATGCATTTTGCCTTGGACTCGTCGAGTCCCTTCATGGACTCGGCGAGTCAGCTGGGCTGACAGCATCAAAACTCGATTTTTCAGCTTCTATTGCAGGTATAACAAGAAAACAAGCCTAGGCTCTGATACCACTGTTGGGTTATGAGCATTCTAACACTCCTAAGTGTACATGCAACCCTAAATACCTTGGATCTATGTTTTCTCTATTATACATGCAAATATGAACATCCAAGGTATTATCCTAATCTAGCATACAAAATATCAATATAACAAGATAGAATACATACCTCTTTAATGGTGCTTGTCTTCATGAAGCTTGAGTGCTTAGTGCCCCAAGTGTGACACCTCAAATGGTTCACACAACACCAAATACACTTGGAATAACTTGAGAGAAATTAGAACACTTCTAGAAATCGTGTAGCCCTCATACATACACATAGTGTTAGTCATAGTCACGATTTCTTGAGCCATGGGTTTCTTTTATATGGTGGCTATTAGGGTTACACCATGTAACTCATGACTTTACCCATTCCTTATGCTCCATGGGTTTTAACCTCCATGGAGTATCCATGGGTCACCCCATGGACTTAGTCCAACATAAGGAATCTTGGATCACAAGCCCACATATATAAGAATGAATGATTTACACAATCAACCCATATATTTAATTAGTCCTCTTTTGATCACTTAATTAATTCTAGATTAATTCTTGATCAATACTAATTAAATAATCTCATTATTCTTATTATTAATATACTAGAACTTATAATATATTAATAACCGTAAGTGTCTTATTTCTCTCATTATAGTCTATCCAAGTGCATGATGCCATGCAACCCAAATGGACCATGCCGGGTCGGGTCAAGTCTTACCAATTATAGTTATGGACTTAGACATTAATCCAACACATATATCAAATAGTCACATACATATGCAATAATCACATAGATACGTAGCAGACAAATAGTCATTAGGTCCCACCAGACATCGGGCTCTAGCCCAACAAGCATATACACACATACACATGAAAGAGGCATGAATACAACTATCATACTAACATAGCATAAGCATGGGTCGACATTGGTGCCTCCAAGCCGCTAAACCTAGTGAAGAAACTCACGTTGAATGTTGAGCGATTGTTGAATAGGTACCGGCTATGAATATCAGGTCTACTCAACCCCTAAACAGAAACAATTCCTTATATATGAATCAAAATGCCCCAATACCCCTTGTAGGTCAAACTTGGTCAAAGTCAAAAGTCCAAAGGTCAAAATTCAAGTTCAACAGTCCATGAAAGGCCGAACACGTCGTGTTATCCTTCAACACCCTGTGTTTCTTTACCAACTTCTGATCGGGGGAAGCCCAAGCCAACAAGCCGTTTTTGCCAATAAACATGTCGTGTTAGCTTAATTCTAGCAACTTCATGCATTAAGCTTTTTTCAACGAATCCAAGAGTTCCAAAACTCAGATCTCGACCAAAATGAAATCTAAAAGGGTAAATGGCGCGCTACTGCCAAGCCTGCCTGGCGTTCCCTTGCCAACCCTGATGGGGACTCTCCTACCAGCCCGACCCGATGCTCCGTTACCTGGTGCTCCCTTGCCAGCCTTTCCTGGAGCGCGCTCGCTAGCCTTACCTGGGGCACGCTCGCTAGTCCCGCCCGATGCCTCTGGGTGGCCTTGCCCAGCTCCTTGCTAGTTGGGCCTGAATTGGGCCGGCCTAAGGCCTGACCTAATTCCCCTTTACCTAGTTGTCTCCTATAAATAGAATAGTGCCTCCTCCATGAATGGGGACTTTCCCAAGGGACCTTGTCCCCAGGACCTTTCCCTTGGGCTCTTCCCCCATGGCTCAGCCGCCACCCGCCGCCGTCAACCACCATACACCACCACCAACACCAAGATGGCTCTCAAGCTATGGAGGACCATCTCACATCTATCAACTGATCTAAGTTGATCTTCAGAGTCCGCTCCTGGGGCACAGTCCTAGGATAACTCTAACGCATCTCTCTGATTGTGACTAGCAGATCTCCACCTCAGCAGAAGACCAGAACAGCCGCTGGAGGTCGATGTCGCATCAGTAAAGTTTCCGACCTTACCCCTAGGGACCACCGAAATTGGTTCAAAACCAAACTCTTAGGCTTAAAAGAGTGAGGGATTAATCATTAAGCACTTAATCATCAAGGTCATAGCTCCAAAATGAAGATCTGGTCCCTTAAAGTTGGAAAGCCATGTAAACTTTCCAACTTTACGCTCATGTATTGCTAGGAGAAGCTTAAATGCTCAAAAGGGGCTAACTGAAGGACTTAATTAATACATGAAGCCCTTAAGTCCATAAAGTTGGCACCTTTATGCCAAAAGAGTTCATGTAGCCCTTAGATGTAACATCCCAAATCCCAGGTATTATATTTTTAGAATTTTCATGATTTTGAGTGAGCAACTCGATGTGTTGGAGGCCACAACTCGTCGAGTAGGGAAGGATTTGGCCACACGAGTTTTACGACCAACTCTATGAGTTGGAGGGACCAACTCAGCGAGTTGGCTCTATAAGAGGTAATCCTAATTCTACAGGGTTGTGTCCTATTTAAAGGACCTTAAACCCTCAGTTCCGCCTTAACAGTCACTTTACTCCCCTGTGTGAAACCCTAATCGTCTAGAGTGATCTAAGAGAGAAAGAGAGTTAATCTTGGGCATTTTTGTGAACTTTTGGAAAAGAATAGAAGAGTATCAACGCTTGGAATGAGAAGGGACTGTTGGAGTTAGTGTTTATCCATCCTTAGCTTCTGTTGGAAGGTAAAAGTCACCACCTTGCTCATCATTTTGATTAGATCTAGTTTCTAGGAAGTTTTTAGGGCCTTTTCCATCTTTCCTTGAGACTTTGAGCATTTTGAGCTTTCCAAGAGATTGAGACTTTAGATTTGGACCCTATGTGGTCCCTTAAGCCCAAGGGTCAAAGCTTTATCAAGCTAGAGGAGAGTTTTTATGCTTAGGACCTAAATGGAACTTGTTTTGGCATTTCAAGCCCTAAGTGCCATGCATGGATGTAAAGCTTGCAGCTTTATGTTGTATCTTAGCATTGGGAGGCTAGATCTAGAGTTTGGGGTTGTAACTCTGCCTTAAAATGTCTGAATAAGAATATAGACTGAAGGTACTCGCCGAGTTGGTGAGCTAACTCGACGAGTCTGCTAGGGTTTTCCCCAATGAGTCTAGACATGAGTAACTCAGCAAGTTGATGAGACAACTCCATGAGTTATGTTGGATTTTTTTGACATTTCTGATGGAAGGAGGGGGATCGATGCGTCACATAGATTCACTCGATGAGTCCGGTCAACATAAATTGTTGACTCGAGTGTTGACTTCTGTTGACTTTAGGGTTTTGGTCAAGACATGAATTATGGGGATCGTGGAGGGGTAAAATTGTCTTTTACCCATTGCAAGAGTTAGAGAAAGAAAATAGCTTAGTTTATTTAGAGTTGTGAGTGAAGTGTTATTTAGAGATATTTATCATATGTGTTAGGCGGAGGCTAGATCGGTGATTCGTGTACGAGGTTTATTTGCTTGCTTACGAGGAGAGTCTTCTCACTATACTTACCTTGAGTGGTATTTTTTTTGACCGGATAGTCTTGTATGTTTTATTGAGTATTGTGATATCCTACATTATGTGTTTATGATTTATGTTGTGTTATTCTGAGCTTTACTGAGTTAGGACCGGAGGGTCCATCCGAGTTGTGGGACCGGAGGGTTCTACTGAAACACATTGACCCAAGGGTCTTATTCGAGATATAGCAATGAGAGAATAATGAGATATGTTTGGTATTCTAGGGAACTCACTAAGATTTGTGATTATCATGTTATGTGATATGTGTTTCAAGTACTTCTCAGGATCGTGGGAAGGGGCCGACTTGATTCTACACTCAGGATGGAGTTATGTTTTTGAGGATCCTGGATTTTTATTCAAACGATAATGGATATTTGTTTTTGATCATTTGACACTTTAAGTTTTAGTGTATTGTGTTTATGATAATTATGTGATTTTTAAAACGAAAAATTTGTTTGAAAATTTACGATCTTACATTAGATCTGAAAGAATAAGCATTTAAGACATCCTAATCCCCAACATCCACCCAACCATGGATAAAATCATACAATCTAACCCAAGAATATATCTAAGCAACTAACAAGCAAGGTGAGAACTTGATACCTCAAAAACTTGGAAAATAAGGTGGTGGTTCAGGATCCAAGTTTTCTTCTTCAAGCCAAGCAACTCTTAGCTTCTTTAGCTCCTTCAAAAAGCACAAAAATGAACACCCAAAGCTCTCCACAAGCTCACACACTCAACCAAGGAAGATGATACACAATTTTAGGGTTTCTGTATAGAGGAGGCTGGTAAGGAGACAGGACATGGGACTTAAGACCTTTAAATAGGGTGCAACACCCTAAAAATTAAGGTTTCCTTCCCAACAGTCAACACACCATGTTGAGGCACCTAGACACGTCGTGTTGGTTCATTAATCTTTGAGGACAAAGCCAACTCGACACACCGTGTTGAGGCTTCCTACACGGTGTGTCCCAAAGAAAATATAAAAAAATGGAAAAATAAGTTCATACCGGAAACCAAGCGTTACACATGATATTTTACAGATGACCATTGTATGGGTTGTGGATGCCCTTTATCGGTCCCATTTGAGGTAACTGGAATTACTTTATTGCACTCTAGCTATTCCTTTTTTTGTTTTGGTTATCCTTTATTCCTGTTTCTATTTTATAAGATTCCCTAAGTGCAATTAGTGATCCGATTGATGAGGTTTTTTAGTATGTTTGCCTTACTTATTTTATATCTTTGTTAATAGAAATCCATCCATTTAAAACCCTTTTTTTATAATTTTATCTATTTAAAATCATTTTTGTATCATTTTATCCTTTTAATACCCTTTTTGTATTCTCCATAAAAGATTAGGTTGTATTTCAAGCGATTATTGTATAAATTATACTTGAGAACCCATTGTTGGGAAGCTTTGAATGGGCTCACACACAACTCACTAACCAAAGCATATTTTTATTATAAACTCAAAGAATACAATGAGCTCCTATTCTATTTTTTCAACTTTTATTCTATCTTACATGCTTCGTCTATAATTCTATATAGAGAGCTTAAGTTGGAGCTTTCCTTGTGTTCAACAAGTAACAACCACCATAACAATTTTCTTTGACAGTAGGTTGCTTGGATAATTGGGGTTTGTACCCTAACACCCATGAAAGGATTTGGGTTTTGAAAATGTTTAACATTTCTACTTGGAGCAAAATTAGTTTGTATAAAAAATAATCTTAGGTACATGTTGCACTAAAGGAGTCAGCAAATTTTCAAGCAAGTGAAATTTACACATTGGTAGTTTGGTTATAGTTTTCTTTTAGTTGAAAGTCTTGCCTTGATGTTTTGTTTTTTCATGTAAAACTAACAATAATTTGTGTTACAAGAAACAAAACTAGGTCACACCCCAATCCAACAATGATAACTCGATAAAGGAGTAATAGTGTTTAGTTATTCAATTATAATCTATTTTGATATTTTTTTTGAAAGACCCAAAGCTCAGCAAACTTTATTAAAAATAATAAAAGAATACAACAAAAAAAATACAAACACCACCCGTAACAAGACCAACCAATCCATAAACAGCTACCAAGCCATTTCTTAATCCTCATAACACACCCACCTTTACCCCAAAAACCCTTACAAGTCCAAGAATTAGTCCAAAGACTTATTTGTTGTGGGAAAAAAGTAACTTCAATCCCTTGCACACCAAAACCACATCATACCAAAAAATCTAATGCAAGGGGAAAGGCCCTTAAAAAACCCATTGTCCAATAGACTAATCCTAGGACCCAACCCAACAACCAATACAAAACAGTTAAACTACCAAAAACACCAAATTTAACCAAATTATAACTACACAACTCTCCATCCCTATGAATAAAGAGCAACCATAAAATCACACTCCAGCTGCTATTCCAATGCTTCCAGCAATCAGACCTCCATCTTTTACTTCTCTGTAACATAGTCCAAGACTTACTCCTCCTCCCATAATCCATCATACTCTCCACACGAGTCAACCACCCTTCTCAGGTCTGCACAGTCAGCAACAAAAACCTTTACAACACACTAAACCAAAAGGGAATAATCCACCAAAAGAACCAGTCAGGATTCACAAACAGTTGCATACTGGACACGTCATCAATCACATGTCCAGGAATCATTACTTGAATATTATCAATATAGATCATATCCAAATAATAATTCCCAAAGGTACAAGTAACTAAAATCAGGAGCAAACTCCCAATCCAGTAACATAAACCGTCAATTCTAGAAGTAACACATGAAATCTCCAATATGTTACTCCAAACATGCAACCATATCACCCAACACAACCAATTCCCTTTCTTCCTATCTTTCAACCAATCAACCAGCCCCACCCTGTTTCTAGAATTCATTGTCCTTATTCCCATTATCAACCTCATTATTTCTATCTATACCCCAACATATCCACACTTTCTCCATAATAACTTTTGATTCATACTTCAACCCTAATAACCTCAATTGAATTTCGTTCTCAATACAACAAGTAACAGAAAATGGGGATCTAAGATTATTTCTAAAGAATCTCATATTTCGTTTTCTTTATAAAAAACCCAATAGATTTGCCCTTCACCTGCTCACAAAACATAGAAATAAACTCCTTCCATTTACCAAAACTCACCCTGATATCAGCCTTATTAGAGAAATACTCCCAAATAAGCTTAGAGAAATCACACTTAAAAAATAAATGATCATGGGAATCATTAATCTTCAAACATAAAGGGCAAAAAAGATTACATTTAATTTCCTAGTTTAGAAGCCTGTCCCGAGTCTTTAATTTACCAAGAAGTGCCATCTAAAGGATAAACGCATTCCTTAGAATGTTATTACTGAACCAAATTGTGTGAATCCAAGGTACCTCTAGGACAAAAAAATTGACATCCAACCACACCTGCTTGCAAGAAAATCTTTTACACTTTCCATTATTATCTCTCCAGATTATCTTATCTTCAGTTCCTTCATTATTGATAAACAAAGGGCAATCCATCAAACCAGGAAAATTTTCCAGCCAATCAGTCAGCCAACACAATTGGCCATTCACAAAAATATCCTTCACTTTTGACATATCATTGAAACCAGCCCTAATCCACTCACTCCTCGAAATTAACATACTCAAAATCCCAATCGGGTGCCACCAGTCATGCCATAAGGAAATATTCTCACCGGATCCAATACAGGAAACAATATTGGGACGAATAATGCTCCTAGCATTTAAAATCCTTTTCCAAGTCAAGTAGAAGTTTTTTTTGACTTGAATATCCCAAAAATTCCTTTCTTTCAAGTGAAACTTATAAACTCAATTCACCCACAACGACTTCTTATTATTTACAGTATTCCACACATGTTTGGATAACAACACATCATTCCATCTTCTAAGGTCTTTCAACCCTAAACCCCCATTCTCTTTAGGAATACACACCATTTTCCACTTAACTTTGGCTTTGCCCTTCACAAGATCACCACCACTCCACAAATAACCCCTACAAATCATCTCAATCTCAAAAATAGTGGCAACAAGAAGCTTAAAAACCGAGGCCCAATAAACATGCATAGTTGATAAAACAGAACTAATAAGTTGAAGTCTACCAGCATAAGACAAACACTTGTACTTCCAACTTAGGATTCGCATTCTAACTTTATCTACCAAAACTTTACAATCCCTTCTAAACAGTTTATTAACTGTTAACAGCACACCCAAATACTTGAACGGAAACATCCCAACCTCAAAAGGAAGTATACTATTAATAGTACACCTCACAGCAGGATCAACACAGCTGAAAAAAATCAAGATCTTATTCATACCGGCACTCAATCTAGAAAGATCTTTAAAACAATCCAACGGAATCTTAATCACTCTAGCAGACCCACGATGTGAGTGTCATAAAATCTTACAATAAATAGCAAGATCGACCCATTCACTTCCTTACACCATTTCTCTTCTTTCTCTCTCGTTTGCTGGAGACGTTTCACTTCCCGAGCCCCAACGATCTCGCACGCTGACCATTTCGCTTAGATATCATAAAATCACGCTACTAGGGTGAATTTCACGGCCCCGCTTTTTAATATTTTGGGGGAAAACGCATTCTAGTCATTGTGTATATGTTACTATTATGTCTATATGATAGTATATTAGTATCAAAATAGATAGTTATAATAACCGGGATATAGTTATTTCGTATCTTAAAATATACAACTATCGTAACGTTGTTAACATGTTATTGTTATAGTAGTATATTAATGTAGATCTTGAGTTATACTTAGGATTCTATATATATTTTGTGTGTGATATAGTTCCGAAGTTATATTCGTAAGTTTTATATGTTAAGTTATATAAGTATGTTGCAATTAATATTTTTATGTCAAGATAAAACTAGCTATGTTATATGTTGTTATTATTAGTTTTATGTCAACATAAAACTGGATATGTTGTTATTGTTAGTTTTCTGTCAAGATAAAACTAGAAACGTTATATGTTGTATTATTGGTTTTAGGTCAAATAAAACCTAGTTTTTACTTCAAGATATAGTTGTTATACTGCCTAAATATTATGAAGTTAGGAGTAATGTTTAAAAGCAAAGTCTAGTAACTTAAGGGTTTAGACATGAAGATGCTTTTGTTGTTAGCGCTATAGGAAGCCGTCAAAGTCTACATGAGTAATTGCATTCATCAACTAAGATTGGGGATCTTAGTGGAAATCCTCTGAACTGTAACCGTTAATCCCGTGTGAGCGAGGAAGTCGTGTATAATTAGTATATGGGCTAACCACCCCACTTGTGACTGTTAGCTACAGTCAACCAAAAACAAGTGATGAACTATCCTTTTATTTGTTATTGTTCCGGCGTCGATGAAGCGTACGGTGTTGTTCTCATGTTAAAACATGAGTGTATTTGTTCTCATGGTAAATCATGAGTGTATTGTTCTATCAAAGGTATTATGTCATAGCAGCGGTTATAGGCTCATGGTAGCACATTGTTAGAAACATTATACCTTGTCGTATACAAGTATTAATGTTAAGTATAAGTTTTCCCCTACTTATACCTTAAGATTAAGAAATGTTTAGGTATAACACTTAATTGATAAGTATATTATTATACCTAATGTTGGAGAGTCAAAATGATACTTTCAAAACTATACTTTTGAATGTGTAACAATGTATTATTTTATGGAGTCAAAACCTGTGGACTCACCAACTTTATGTTGACGTATTTTAAAATGCATGTGTTTTCAAGAACTTGAAAAGCTGGTATGTATTCGAACAGGAGAAGTTTTACTAGTATCTTTTTGTTCATTAAGATGTATGTCATAGTTGGATATTATGTAATAAATACTAGGAAAAATAATAAGGTAACTTTCAATCATCAATAAAGGTATGTATTTTCTTTAAGTATTGTTCGACGTATGTTATATAAATGTGATACAAAAAATGACGTTACACTACCCGGTGTTTCCGCCGACGGCCTGGGTGTGACAGATTGGTATTAGAGCTATTAACTATAGTGAACTAGTACTTTCTTAGGAAAGCGCGTCTATAGTTTAGGACTTACTCTATTAGGTTTAGCTATATCCCTTAGCCTATAAATAAAAAGTGTTATTAATTATACTAATGAAGGACTACTTACGGGAGTGGTGACAAGGATTAGACATGTCGATTTGGGTTGCTGGATTTCAGAATGACTATATGCTAAAATGATCCTACCCTTTCAACAGTCCTGACTGGCCGGAGCCTAATCAGATAGACCTGAAGTAACAAACAATAGTAAAAGCGTGAATACAATAAATAAGAATATAGAGTCATATATAAAGACTCAGACCCACGATGAGAACGCACCTTAGTACCTGGAATGTTTTTGATCTTAAGGATTTAGATCAAATATTCCAACTAAAGTTTATATGTGCATAGATCCTATCACAACTAGGTGTAGATGCACAACTACATTTTATTATGATCAGATGATATGAACTATTTAATTTGGGAGAAATATTTGATAGACTAAACTCTTGGTGATCCAAAATGTATAGGAATCCGACATGGAACATTCACGAGAATGGATAATCATCAAGGATACGGATGAAGAAGAGGAACTTTCATTCCCTATGATGGTAGGCGATCCTTACTACCCTATAAATCCAACCACCTTTCATCCAATACCTTCTGACGATGGAGCACCTTTACCTTCCAATGAATAGGAAGAGAGTGAACCAATGGAAGAGAGCGAACCAATGGAGGAGACAGAATCGGTGGCATCATCTCTACCACCAATGAACACTCTTTATCATCAAGTTCCAGGAGGAGCAAAGATGAAATGCACGGCACGTAAATCCATACCAATATGGAAAAAAAATTAAGAAGAATCAGAAGGCGACATCTTCAGGAACTCATAGAGTTCAAGATGAACCTGCACGGATAACCCAAACCGTCGATAGGTGGGTGGCAGAAGAAAGAGCTGCTAAGATGTATGAGACTAGTCAATCATCTCGACCACATCCCCCACATTCTTCTGAAGTGAACGCCTTATCGCAATTGTTTGAGAAAAGTGTGGAAATTGAAGATAAGATGGAAATTGTCGAAGGGAGGGTTGCTCATATCTCTAGAAGAGTGCGAAGGCTAGAAGGATAAAGGACATAAGATCAGGAATCAGTGATGGATGTCGATCATCATATATATTTCGCTTATAACGATATGATTACTCACGATGCAAGGATTGTAGAGTTAGAGCTATACAATCAAACCACAAGAAACAAGGAGCGCACAGGAGGTCTTGATCAGAGAACTCAAGCACTTGAAGAGCAAGTGGTTAATTTCACTGACGTGTTGGGTCATCACTTAGGTTTCTGGTAGATACGCTAAAACTAGTGGTTGTGTAAATATAGAAAATCATACTACTTAAGGCAAGAAGAGTAAAAGTTTACAGCAAGGATGTAAAAAACCTTGTAAATTTTATAATGTTTATAGAAACTTTTCTCCTACATGCCTAAATAAACTGATGTAACCACTGGTAATAATATGAAGCATACGTTATAGTAATCATTATGTTGTCTATTATGTTTTACGCTGTGAATAATAGCTAGTGTATTTAGTAATCATGTATTAAATGATCAACAAAACTCATAAAAATTCGTATTATTTATAATAGGAACTAAAACAAAATGCCTAGAAGGAGTAATCTGCTAAACCCTAACCGACCATCAGCACCACAACAACAACCACAACCACCGCTAGAAATAAACCCCTCAATGAGTACAGTGCAACTGGAAGAAATCATAGTTCAAAGAATTGTTGCGGCTCTATCTAATGTCACAAGAGATGGAGTTAGAAATGAAGGCCATGTAGGGACCGCTAGAACATGTACATACAAAGATTTTATGAATTGTAGGCCAAAAATCTTTCATGGAAATGAAGGGGTAGTTAATTTGACGAGGTGGATAGAAAAGACAGAGTCCATCTTTCAAATAAGCTTTTGTCCAGACAATTGTAAAGTACGATTTGCAGCATGTACTTTCGCTGATGCATCACTTACATGGTGGAATAGCCATGTGAATACAAATGGGATTGATACTGCAAATTCCATGAAATGGGAAGAGATAAAAAGAATGATAGTAGAGGAGTATTGTCCTAGGGAGGAAATACATAAGCTGGAACAAGAATTGTGGACCCTAACCATGAAGGGTTCAGAGATAAAAGCTTATACTGCTAAATTCAATGACCTTGTAGTAATGTGTCCAACACTTGTAACTGCTGAATATAAGAAGATTGAGCGATATATCTTGGCTTTAGCATTGCAAATCAAAGGCATGGTGATCGCATCAAAGCCTACAACTTATGACAGCACCAAGAGGATAGCTCATCAGCTAACCCTCAAAGAGATCCAAGGAACAGAAGTGGTCTCAAAGGCTGAGTCTACCAAAGCTAGAACAAACAAGCATAAGTTTAATAAGAAGAACCCCAAACAATCATCTGAGAAAAGACAAGAAATGGCAACCAACTACACAGCCACAACAATAGTACCTACTCAACCAAAGTCTGCATGGTGCAACCACTGCAACCGTCATCACCCAGGTGACTGTTTTGTTTACATGAAATGCAAAAAGAAGGGGCACACTGCTAGTTACTGCAGGAGCACAACACCTGCAACAGTCAATCAGCAAACAAATACTTGGACAGGCCGTGGTGAAGGAAAAAAGTGTTATGAGTGTGGAGAAGTTGGACATATCAAGAAAGAATGTCCAAAGTTAAGGATTCAAGGAGGCATAGGGCGTGGCAGGGCATTTGTGATTGGATGCAGAGAGGCTATCCAGGACCCTTCGGTTGTATCTGGTACGTTTCTCATAGATAATTTATACGCTAGCATACTCTTCGACTCTGGAGCATATCGAAGTTTTACACTTCCGATAAGTCGAGTTTCGAATCGAGTTAATTCCAGGAGAAGCACCAGTAGCGAAATCTCCTTATCAGTTGGCTCCGTCTGAAATGCAAGAATTGTCTAGCTAACTACAAGAACTTTTTGACAAAGGCTTTATCCGACCAAGTTTTTCACCTTGGGGAGCACCAATTTTGTTTGTCAAGAAGAAGGACGGATCCTTTCGAATGTGTATTGATTATCGGGAGTTGAATAAACTAACGATCAAGAATCGTTATCCGCTTCCAAGAATTGATGATCTATTCGATCAACTGCAAGGATCTAGCTACTACTCAAAGGTAGATCTTAGATCAGGATACCATCAACTTAGGGTACAAGAAGACGACATTCCAAAAACAGCATTTAGAACTCGTTACAGTCATTATGAGTTCTTAGTTATGTCTTTTGGATTGACCAATGCCCCAACAGTGTTTATGGATCTCATGAATCGTGTTTGCAAACCATACTTGGATAAATTCATGATTGTATTTATCAATGATATATTGATATATTCATGAACCAAGGAAGAACATGGTCAACACTTGCAAATAATCTTAGAGCTATTAAGAAAAGAAGAGTTGTATGCTAAATTCTCCAAATGCAAGTTTTGGATTAGAGAAGTACAATTTTTAGGTCATGTAGTTAGCAATGAAGGAATTCATGTTGACCCATCGAAAGTCGAGGCAATTAGGAATTGGAACACACCAAAGACACCAACAGAAGTGCGTCAATTCCTAGGACTTGCTAGCTATTACCGCAGATTCATAGAGAATTTCTCCAAAATAGCCAAGCCGCTTACAACACTAACCCAGAAGGATACAAAATTCAACTGGGAAGACAAACAAGAAGCTGTTTTTCAGAAAATAAAGAAAATTTTGTGTAGTGCACCAATCCTATCCCTTCCAGAGGGGACAAAAGATTTCGTTGTATATTGCGACGCATCAAATCAAGGATTTGGATGAGAATAATTACACTACCCAAGATATTGAATTGGGAGCTGTAGTTTTTGCACTAAAAATATGGAGACATTACTTATACGGTACTAAGTGTACTATTTTTACCAACCAAAAGAGTCTCCAGCACATCTTCGACCAAAAAGATCTTAATTTGAGACAACAAAGATAGGTCGAATTGTTGAATGATTATGAATTTGAGATTCGTTATCATCCTGGAAAGGCAAACATGGTAGCAGATGCCTTGAGCCGGAAAGAATATATTAAACCTCGACGGGTACGAGGATTAACTATAACTATCCATTCTAACTTTACCACACAAATTAGAGAAGCTCAACTTGAGGCTCTAAAAGAAGAAAACATCAAGAACGAAGCTTTGCGAGGAATGGAAAAGCAACTTATACAAAAATTTGACGGAACGCGACACTTTATGAACCGAATTTGGATGCCTAAGTTCGGTGGAATCAGGGACTTGGTCTTAGAAGAAGCCCACAAGTCCAGATATTCCGTGCATCCAGGCTCTGACAAAATGTACTTGGATTTAAAAGTACATTATTGGTGGCCAAACATGAAGGAAGAAATTGCTACTTATGTGAGCAAATGTTTAACGTGTTCTAGAGTAAAGGAAGAACATAAAAAGTCTTCAGGTTTACTTCAACAACCGGAAATACCATAATGGAAATGGGAGCAGATTTCAATGGACTTCATCACTAAGTTACCCAAAACTCCTAGTGGGTTCGACACTATTTGGGAATAGTCGATAGATTGACTAAGTCTGCTCATTTCTTACCAATTAAGGAGAACGACAAGATGGAGAAGCTTACTAGAGTTTATCTTAAGGAAATTGTTAGATTGCATGGAGTTCCAAGTTCTATTATTTCTGAACGAGATAGTAGATTCACTTCACGATTTTGGAAATCTCTACAAAAATCCTTAGGAACACGTCTAGACATGAGTACAGCTTACCATCCACATACTGATGGTCAGAGTGAGAGAACCATTCAGACTTTAGAAGATATGCTCCGAGCCTATGTAATAGACTTTGGAAATGCGTGGGATACTCATTTACCGTTAATTGAGTTTTCCTACAACAATAGTCATCACACCAGCATCAAGGTTGCACCGTTTGAGGCTCTTTATGGATGAAATGTCGTTCCCCAGTATGTTGGGCAGAAGTTGGAGATATGTAGATGGATAGAGAACATACATACGATACCTTACATACTGGACCATAAATAATCCATGAGACAACTGAAAATATCGTGCAAATTAAGGATCGATTAAAGGCTACACATGATCGTCAAAAGAGGTTTGCTGATGTAAGACGTAAGCCTTTAAAATTCCAAGTTGGAGATAAAGTAATGTTGAAGGTCTCTCCTTGGAAAGGTGTAATTCAATTCGGTAAGCGAGGCAAACTAAACCCACAATATATAGGACCTTTTGAAATTCTAGCTAGAATTGGTTCGTCGCATACCAACTCAAGTTGCCTCAAGAGCTAAGTAATGTACACGATGTTTTTCACGTATCAAATCTCAAATTATGTCTATCCGATGACACTCATGTTGTACCTCTCGATGAGATACAAATCAATACCAAACTCAACTTTGTAGAAGAACATGTCGAGATCATGGATCGAGAAGTCAAAAGATCAAAGAAAAGTTGTATTACCATAGTGAAAGTTCGATGGAACTCTTTGCGAGGACCTAGATTTACTTGGGAACGTGAAGATCAGATGAAAGAAAAATACCCCCAACTGTCCCTATCCACAAGATAAATTTCGGGACGAAATTGTTCTAACGGGCGGAGAATGTAACACTAGTCAAAACAGGTCAATAGACAATCACATGTGATTATGCCAATCATGTAATTTGATTATGTTAACTTAGTAATGTGGTAATAATGTTACGTAGTTCATGATAAATTCTAATACAAATATGAACTTTATTTATGATACAAGTCAAAGTATACATCCATACAATTCCAAAAATATAGAGAACATCTGAATCTGACTTCGCATAAAGAAGTTACAATAAACGGAACACTATAAATCTCTATAATAAGAGGAATTTAAAATAGACTTAGAAATAGTTATTTAAGTCTAAAATAGAGTTGTAGTACTCATAAATACCTACTCATGCATATAAAAAACGTCAAAAACAAAGTTCGTATGCAAAAGTTACGGCCTTCCGAAGATTTAGCTTTTAAAAACCCTAAACTAGCTAATTAACAACGTGAGTTTTATGACACTCACGGCATGAGGAGTCATTCTGTCATAATTCGGAATCTAGAAGTTGCGAGAGGATAGGATCCAAATTCACGACGTGAGCTTTATGACACTCACGACGTGATGAGGCATGGCCACCTTCCAAAGCTAGGGACGCAAATGGAAAGTCTACGGAGTGAATCAGGTAGACTCACGACGTGAGATTTATGACACTCACGACGTCAGTGTCATAAAATCTTACTATAAATAGCAAGATCGACCCATTCACTTCCTTACACCATTTCTCTTCTTTCTCTCTCATTTGCTGGACCCGTTTCGCTTCCCGAGCCCCGACTATCTCGCATGGTGACCGTTTCGCTTAGATATCATAAAATCACACTACTAGGGTGAGTTTCATGACCCCACTTTCTAATATTTCGGGGGGAAACGCATGCTAGTCATTGTATATATGTTCTTATGATGTCTATATGATAGTATACTAGTATCAAAATTGATAGTTATAATAACGGGGATATAGTTATTTTGTATATGAAAATATACAACTATCGTAACATTGTTAACACGTTATTTTTATAGTAGTATGTTAATGTGGATCTTGAGTTATACTTAGGATTCTATATATATTTTGTGTGCGATATAGTTCCGAAGTTATATTCGGAAGCTTTATATGTTAATTTATATAAGTATGTTGCATTTAATAGTTTTATGTCAAGATAAAACTAGATATGTTATATGTTGTTATTATTAGTTTTATGTCAAGATAAAACTGGATATGTTGTTATTGTTAGTTTTATGTCAAGATAAAACTAGAATCATTATATGTTGTTATTATTGGTTTTAGGTCAAGATAAAACCTGGTGTTTACTTCAAGATATAGCTGTTATACTGCCTAACTATTATGAAGTTAGGGGTAATGTTTAAAAGCAAAGTCTAGTAACTTAAGGTTTTAGACATGAAGATGCTTTTGTTGTTAGTGCTATAGGAAGCCGTCATAGTCTACATGAGTAATTGTATTCATCAACTAAGATTGGGGATCTTAGCGGAAATCCTCTAACTATAACCGTTAATCCCGAGTGAGCGAGGAAGTCGTTTATAATTAGTATACGGGTTGACCACCCCACTTGTGACTGTTAGCTACAGTCAACCAAAAACAAGTGATGAACTATCCTTTTATTTGTTATTATTCCGGCATCGATGAAGCGTACGCTGTTGTTTCTCATGTTAAAACATGAGTGTATTTGTTCTCATGGTAAATCATGAGTGTATTGTTCTATCAGAGGTATTATGTCATAGCAGCGGTTATAGGCTCATGGTAGCACATTGTTAGAAACATTATACCTTGTCGTATACAAGTATTAATGTTAAGTATAAGTTTTCCCCTACTTATACCATAAGATTAAGAAATGTTTAGGTATAACACTTAATTGATAAGTATATTATTATACCTAATGTTGGAGAGTCAAAATGATACTTTCAAAACTATACTTTTGAATGTGTAATATTGTATTATTTTATGGAGTCAAAACCTGTGGACTCACCAACTTTATGTTGACGTATTTTAAAATGCATGTGTTTTCAAGAACTTGAAAAGCTAGTATGTATTCGAACAGGAGAAGTTTTACTAGTATCTTTCTGTTCATTAAGAAGTACGTCATAGTTGGATATTATGTAATAAATACTAGGAAAAACAATAATGTAACTTTCAATCATCAATAAAGGTATGTATTTTCTTTAAGTATTGTTCAATGTATACTATATAACTGTGATACGAAAAATGACGTTACACTACCCGATGTTTTCACCGACGGCCGGGGTGTGACAACTATCGGCCTCTCAATGTAGTTCAGGCTCGCATCTACCTGAATGTCCTCTAAAAGGACCACTGCCATCTCATCGACTACACACTTCCTCAACTGGGACACATGGATGGTGTTATGAATCTGACTCATCTCTGCAGGTAGCTCCAACTGATAAGCTACCTTACCCTCCTTGGCAATCACTATAAAAGGACCAATGTATCTAGAGGCCCCAGCTTGCCCCGTTTCCTTAATCGAATCACCCATTTTCTTGGGGATACCTTTAGGACGACAAAATATCTGACGTGAATCTCCAGCTCTGAACGATACCAGTCGGTGTAACTCTTCTGACGACTATGGGCTGTCAGTAAACTCTATCTGACCTGTTCAATCTTCTTTGTCATCTTGAGAACTATCTCAATGTCCCCGATCACTCTCTGGACAACCTCTTCCTAACAGATGGGAGTCCGACATCTCCTCCCATATAAGAGCTTAAAGGGAGGCATACTAATACTGGAATGATGGTTGTTGTTGTATGAAAACTCAGCCAAGGGTAAATAAGTGTCCCAATTCCCACTGAAGCCCATAACAAATGCACGTAGCATGGCCTCGAGCATATGAATCGTCCGCTCGCTCTGCCCATCTGACTGTGGGTGATATGTAGTACTGAAGTGCAACCGGGTACCCAACTCTTCTTGAAACTTCTTCCAGAACCTGGAAGTAAAGAGCAAATCCCGATCTGACAATATCGATGTCAGCACCCAATGTTGTGCCACCACTTCTCTCACATGAATATCGGCTAATTTCTCCTTAGAAGAGCTTTCACTAATATCCAAAAAGTGAGCACTCTTCGTCAACCGGTCCACAATCACCCATATCGCATCGACACCTCGCGTGATCCTCGGTAATTTTGTGATAAAATCTATGGAAATATGTTCCCACTTCCACTGGGGAATTTCTAGAGGTTGCAACGGGCCATGTGGACACTGATGCTCTGCCTTAACATGACGACAGGTCAATCACCTCTCAACTACCTACGCCACATCTCTCTTCATGTAAGGCCACCAGTAATCGATATTCAAATCCAAATACATCTTGGTGGCCCCAGATGGATCGAGAATCTTGACCGATGAGCCTCCTCCATCAAAATATGTCGATCTCAGCATGTATAAGGCACCCAAATTTGCCCATTGAAAGTCATAAGCCCCCGACTATCCATCCCAAACTCAGAAATATGCCCGATCACCCGCTCTCTCTTATGGTTCTCTGGTCTCGCTGCCACCACCTAGGCCTCTCGGATAGTATCTAAGACTAGATTCATCAGCGACATCCTCATGCATATGTCTCGGATCGGAGCACTCACTGCTCTACAACTCAGGGAATCGGCTACCATATTAGCCTTGCCAAGGTGATACAAGATCTCACGGTCATAGTCTTTCACTACATCCAACCACCTCCTCTATCTCATTATCAGGTTGGGCTGATCCATAAGGTACTTTAGGCTCTTATGATCCATATATAAGGTACATCAAACACCATAGAGATAGTGGTGCCAGATCTTGAGGGCGAACACCACCGCCCCCAACTACAAATCATGGGTGGGATACCTCGTCTCATGAGGCTTCAACTGCCTTGATGCATATGTTATCACATTCCCCTTCTCCATCAACACCGCACCCATCCCTGATATAGATGCGTCACAGTAAACTACAAAGTCCTTCACTCCCTCGAGAAGGGAAAACACTGGATATTCGCACAATCTCTGGCGAAGAGTCTCGAATGAGGCCTACTGCTCGGGACCCCAGGCAAAAGTAATACCTTTCCTGGTCAATCTGGTAAGAGGAACCGTAATCTTGGAGAAATCTATGATAAATATCTAGTAGTAGCCTGCCATGCCAAGGAAACTACTGATCTCGAATGGAGACCTCAGCACCTCCCATCGTATCACTGCCTCAATCTTGGCTGGGTCGACCAAAATCCCACTATGATTAACGGGGTGCCCTAGGAAGTGGACCTCTCGTAACTAGAAATCACACTTGGAGAATTTGGAAAAAAGCCTCTCCGCCCTCAATACCCTAATAATCTCTCGAGCATGCTCTTTGTGCTGCTCTCTGGACCTCGAGTACACCCAAATGTTGTTAATGAACAGGATCACTGACCTGTCCAACATGGTTTTGCACACCTGGTTCATGAGATCTGTGAATGTTGTTGGTATGTTGGTGAGTTCGAAAGGCATCACCACAAACTCATAGTTCCCATAACGTATCCTAACAGTTGTCTTTTGGATATCCTCATCGCAAACTCTCATATGATGATATCTATATTTCAAATCAATTTTGTAAAACCAAGACCCCCCCCCCCCCAGCAACTGATTGAATAAATCTTCGATCCTCGGTAGTGGATAAAGGTTCTTGACCTTCAGTTTGTTCAACTCCCGGTAGTTAATACACATCCGATGTGAACCATCCTTCTTCTTGACAAAAAGGATCAACGCTCCCCACGGTGACCTACTCGGCCTAATAAAACCCTTTCCCCAATAGCTCATGGAGGTGTGAGGATAACTCTTGCATCTCAGGCGGTGCAAGGCGATAAGGTGCCTTGGTCATAGGCGACGCACCTTGAATCAAGTCAATCTGGAACTCCATTTACCTCTGGGGAGGCACACCCAGTAACTCATTGTGGAAAAGATCTGGGAATTTACACACAACCGGAACATCAGAGATAGAGCTAGGAATCCCAGTGGTAACCCTCGCATCCATCACATATGCTAGATAACCCATACATCCCTGCTGTAAACTCTATTGCACCCTAGCAGCAGAACAGAAAGCTTATCCTAATCTGGTCCCCACGCCATACATGTAACATCCCAAGACCAGGTATATCTCATAAACCCTCATTTTATTATAAATATCATGTTTGCCCTTAATTGGGAAAATATGGTAGCTGAGTACACAGGGCGTATGCGTGTGTACGCACATCGTACTCATGTGCGTGATTTGGACGCAGAAGCCATCTAGTATGCTGGGCGTACTAGGCTTAGGGTGAAACCCTAATTGTGGGGTGTGTCCCTATTTAAGGAACATGATGGCCTCATTTCTGGCCACCATTTCCAGCCTTCAACCCTCTCAAAACCCCGATTTTCGTTCCTTTAGCTTGAGTGACCATTTGTAAGCTTCTAAGTGTTCTTATGGGATTCTTTGAGTGAAGAAACAGCATTGAAGAGAATACAGTTGGAATCCAGGCTTTAGATTTGTGCTTCTCTGTGGTTGGTGCATTATTTGAAGGTATAAAGCTCAAAGCTTTCTCATCGTTTTTTATTTGTGTACATTATGGTTTATTTTAGGGTTTTTGTCCCATAGCTTTGAGCTTTATGAGTTGTTGAACTAAAGAGCCTAATATTTGTCCCTTTAAGTGTCTCTAGTGGAGTGGAATCATAAAAATGGGATCTTAGACGTCAAAACCATCCCATGCATGAGATATGAGCATTTTTGGGAGTAAAGAGTGAGAGTTTTTGGGTTTGGGACTTTCTCAGCCATACAAAGGCTTAAAGTCACAAACATTTTAGAGTATGATCCTTTAGTGAGTCCATATCCGAGAGTATAGCTATGGTCTTAACGGATTAAGACCAAGAGAGTGGGAAACGCAAGTCTACGACGTACACCGAGCGTACTCCCAGGTACGCGCAGCGTAGCGTCGGGGATCCGTGATGCTGCATGGCGAGGTAGTACGCCCAGCGTATGCGATGTGGTTTACTTTTGTTAGTTTTTAGGGTTCGGTCAAATTATGGATTATAGAGGCCATGGAAGGGTAATATGGTCTTTTATCCTTCTGAGAATTTGTAGCGGTTTTAGCCTAGCTTCTTTGAGGGTCGTTTATTAATTAGAGATAATTATGGTATGTGTTAGGCGGAGGCTAGACCGGTGATTCGAGTATGAGGTTTATTTGCTTGCTTACGAGGTGAGTCTTCTCACTATACTTACCATGAGTAGTAACTTTGTGTGACCGGAGGGTCTTGTATGTTTATATTGAGTATTGTGATATCCTGCATTATATCTTTGTTATTTATGTTGTGAATTATTCTGAGCTTTACTGAGATAGGATCGGAGGATCCACCCGAGTTGTGGGACCGGGGGATTTCCACCGAGACACATTGACCGAAGGGTCTTATTCAAGATATAGACATGAGTGGCTAATGTGATGTGTGTGGTATTTTGGGAACTCACTAAGCTTTGCGCTTACCGTGTTATGTGTTATGTCTTTCAGGTACTTCTCAGGATCACGGGAAGGCGCTGACTTGATTATACACACGAGATGGAGTTATGTTTTTGAGGATCCTGGATTTTATTCAAAAAATTATGGATATGTGTTTTTGATAATTTATCATTTTGAGGATTTTTGTGAAATGTGTTGATGAGAATTATGTGATTTTAAAATGAAAATTTTGTTTGAAAAGTTACGGTGTTATAAGTTGGTATCAAAGCCTTGGTTTGAGGGATTTGGATGTACCGTCGGGTATGTCTGGACTCAAACTGAGGATTTGAGAAAAAAATTAAAAAGAAATGATTTTTCTAAAATGAGTGAGGGTTTTAAGAGAAAACCGAGATGGAGCAGGGTGTACAATCAGCCAGAGCCCAATCAGTGATCTCCCAAAATACCCTTACTTGTTTGTGTTATGAGATATACATGCTAGGGGATAGGCTAGGTAATTCATATTTTAGGGATAGAGTTGCCTAATTTTTGATGCCTTATCTTAGGAGATGCTATTGATCAATATTATCTGTTATTTACCTTGAGTGTGTGCTGAGTAAGAGTATCTAGCAGGAATCACTTAGAAAGAGTTCTTAGTCGAGGGATAATCTAGGAGAGATACCTATATGAGCATATGATGAGCCTACTGAAAGAGTAGTATGATATTCGTGAAATATAGAGTACTTGTGAATTGGTATCCTAGGAGGAGGACTTGGGGTGAATACAGGTTGGTGAGGAAGGTAGTATTGGGCTCATACTACTGAAAGCAACAGAATTGTATGCAACCCAAGTAAGAATCATTAGGATGCTAAGGAGCATGAAGGGATGGGTAAACAAGTGTGAGTATGCTCGAGCTAGACTCTGATGATTTTCATGTTCTGTTTCAGAGACATTATTGTGGGTACACCCCACAACCCTAGGAGCAATGGGACCAATGATGAGGATATCCAAAGGATCATTGCGGAGGAGGTGGCCGCAGCCATTTGGAGGCGATACTGGAGATGTTTGGGTCTATTAAGACCATACAGAGTGAGACACTCGATAAGTGATATACTTCCGTTACTGAGGTTGTTGTTGCTATAGCCATCGCCGCTGCTAGGCCACATGGAGGTGACTCGTTGTTGCTATGGGAGTTCAGCAACACGGAGCCACCAGAGTTTGATGCAATACAGGATTCGATTGTTGCAATGAGATTGATATCTGACATAGAGGGATGTTTTTACACATGTTCATCCCCGAGCACCTAATAGTTCGGTTTGCATTGAACCAGCTTCGCTTGGGAGCGAAGGACGTGTGGAAGTTGGTGACCGCTAGTTTTACTACTGCAGATAATGTTGCAGTGACATGGGAGAGGTTTACATAGTTGTTCCGAGATGAGTATTTTCCCCCGGTGGAGAGGGAATGGTTAGCCTAGGAATTTCTTTCTCTCAAGCAGAAAACAAAAACTGTAACTGGGATCACGAGGATGTTCCATGAGAGGGTGTTGTTTTCCCTGAGCATGTGTCCACTAAGGAGGCACGTGTGAGCCGATATCTGAGCATACTGAGGAGGGATATATGGGAGTTCGTGGCAAACTCATCATAAAGGACATTGGTTGAGCTTCAGATCAAAGCCAGGAGGAGGGAGATTGAGCTAGAGTTATAGAACAGAGAGTAGGAGGAATCTCGGGGTAGAGACAGGAGACCGATATAGTCGCAGTCGGCGACGAAGTGGGAAAATCATGTTGATGTGAGAGCAGGGGGCTAGAAGGGCCGCACTTGTGGCAAGTGTGGCAAGAGTCATGAGGGATCGTTTCGAGCAGGGATTTGCTACAAATGTGGCTAAGAGGTGCACACGGCGAAGGATTGCCCGAAGGGGTTTGCAGTTTGCTTTCACTGTAACCAGACCGACCATTAGAAGGCTGAGTGCTCTCAGCTCATTCAGGGATCAGCCCAGGGTTTTGCTCCTGCTGCTTTACATGCTACTAATAGTCGGCCAACGAAGGTCGAGACACCGAGAAGTCATGGGGGAGCTTTTCAGCTGACAGCGGAGGAGGTCCGCGCAGCACCTGATATCGCGGCTGGTACATATTACCTTATTTATATTATTTTAAGATTAGTTGTGCTTAAACTATGTTGTATATAGGTACTTTTCTTGTGACTTATGTACCTGATTTGGTGCTATTTGACTCGGGTGTGAGTCAATCCTCTATATCTTTAGCTTATAGTCATCACATCAGTATCAGACGTGAGGCGTTGAGTCAACCTCTGAGGGTTTCTATAGCTGACGAGCATGGGTTTTTGCTAGTGATGTTTTTTAGGGATGTGTAATAGAGATTTTTGGTGTTGAGTTCACGATAGATCTAGTGCTGATAGCGATGGGTGATGTCTGTGTCATAGTGGGCATGGATTGGTTGAGTCAGTTTGAAGCTGTGATCGACTATGAGCATCAGATGGTGACCATATGAGACCCTAGTGAGGTAGTGCTTATGGTGTATGGCAAGGGTACCAGTTCTGGATCAACTTTCTGCTATGTTTTCTGGGAGAGACAGAGTCTGCAGCAGGGTTATATTGTCATTTTGGCGTACGTGATCGATACACGGGTTGCTACAGAGAGACCAAGTTATATCCCTGAGGTTCCGATAGTGTGCGATTTCTCGAACATTTTCTTCAAGGAATTCTCAGGTGTACCTCCCGAGAGGTAAGTAGATTTTTGAATTGATTTGGTTTCGAGTGCAATGCCTATTGCCAAGGCACCTTATCGCCTTGTGCCGCCTGAGATGCAGGAGTTATCCTCACAGCTCTAGGAGTTGTTGGGGAAGGGTTTTATCAGACCGAGTAGCTCACTGTGGGGAGCGCCAATCCTTTTTGTCAAGAAAAAGGATGGTTCACACCGGATGTGCATCGATTACCAGTAGTTGAATAAACTAACGGTCAAGAACCGTTATCCACTACCGAAGATCAATGATTTGTTCGATCTATTGCAAGGGGCATCTTCGTTTTCCAAGATTGATTTGAAATTTGGGTATCATCAAATGAGAGTTTGCGAGGTGGATATACGGAAGACAACCCTCAAAACTCGTTATGGGCACTACGAGTTTGTGGTGATGCATTTTAGACTCACTAACACCCCGGCAACGTTCATGGATCTCATGAACCGGGTGTGAAGGCCCATGTTGGATAGGTCAGTGATCGTGTTCATCGATGACATTTTGGTATACTCGAGGTCCTGAGAGCAGCACGAGGAGCATCTTTAAGAGATTCTTGGTGTATTAAGGATGGAGAGGCTTTGCCAAATTCTTTAAGTGTGATTTCTGGTTATGAGAGGTCTAGTTCCTGAGACACCTTGTTAATCAGAATGGGATATTGGTCGACCCGACCAAGATTGAGGCATTTATGATATGGGAAGTACCGAGATCCCCATATGAGATCAGAAGATTTCTAGCTTTGGTTGGCTACTATCGGAGGTTTATCAGATATTTCTCCGAGTTTGTTGTTCTTCTCACCATATTGACCCGGAAAGGTGTTACTTTTGTTTAGGGGCCTCAGGCGTCATTTGAGACTCTTCTCCAGAGATTATGAGAAGCTCTAGTGTTAGCCGTTATGGAAGGAGTAGAGGACTTCATAGTCTATTGTGATGCATCTATATTGGGGATGGGTGTCATATTGATGCAGAGGGGACACATGAAAGCGTATTTGTCGAGGCAGCTGAAACCTCACGAGATGAGGTATCCCAATCATGATTTGGAGTTGGGGGCAATGGTGTTTGCCCTTAAGATCTGGTGCCACTATCTTTATGGTGTCTGGTGTACCATCTACACGGGCCATAAGAGCCTGAAGTACCTCATGGATCAGCCCAACCTGAATATGAGACAGAGGAGGTGGTTGGATGTAGTGAAGGACTACGACTGCGAGATCTTTTATCATTCAGGCAAGGATAATGTGGTAGCCGATGCCTTGATTCGTAGAGCAGTGAGTGCTCCGATCCAAGATGTGTGTATAAGGATGACGGTGAGGACTCCAGTCTAAGATACCATCTGAGAGGCCTGGGTGGAGGTAGTGAGACTAGAAAATTGCAATAGGGAGGGGGTGATTGGAAAGGTTTCTGAGTTTAATACAGATAGTCTTGGACTTATGACATTCCGTGGGCGGATATGGGTACCATATACAGGTGGAGATCGACACATATTGATGGAGGAGGCACATATATCGAGATTCTTGATCCACCTGAGGGCCACTAAGATCTACTTGGATCTGAAGAGGTATTATTGGTGGCCCTATATGAAGAGATATGTGGCATGGGTAGTTGAGAGGTGCTTGACATGTCGCCAGGTTAACACGGAGCACCAGCATCCACATGGCCCATTGCAGCCTCTGGAGACTCCCCAGTGGAAGTGGGAACAAATTTCCAGGGATTTTATTACCAAATTACCAAGGATTGCGCGAGGTGTTGACGTGATATGGTTGATAGCAAACTGGTTGACAAAGAGTGCTCACTTTTTGGCTATTAGTGAGAACTCTTTTATGGAGATATTGGCAATATTTATGTGAGAGAGGTGGTAGCACGACATCGATAACGTCATATCAAGATGTGCGCTTTAATTCCAGGTTCTAGAAGAAATTTCTTGAGGATTTGGGTACCTGGTTTCACTTCAGTACCACATACCACCCACAGCCAGACGGGCAGAGTGAGCGGACTGTTCAGATGCTTGAGGACATGCTGCATGCATCCGTTATGGACTTCGGTGGAAGTTGAGACACTTATTTGCCTTTGGTTGAGTTTTCATACAATAATAGCCATCATTTCAGTATTGGTATGCCTCTTTTTGAGCTCTTCTATGGGAGGAGGTGTCGGAATCCCATCTGTTGGGGATAGGTAGGGCAGAGAGTGATGGGTGGCACTAAGATAGTGCTCAAGATGACTGAGCAGATTCAGTAGGTCAGACAAAGGTTATTAACGACCCAGAGTCGCCAGAAGTGTTACGTAGATCGGCAACGATCCGAGCTAGAGTTCCAGGTCGGAGATTTTGTCCTCCCGAACGTACCCCCGTGGAAAGGGGTGATCCGATTCTAGAAGCAGGGAAAGTTGGGTCCTAGATATATCGTTCCTTTCAGAGTGAACTCTCAAGTGGGGAAGGTAGCTTATCGGTTGGAGTTTCCTGTAGAGTTGAGCCAGATTCATAACACCTTCCATGTGTGCTAGTTGAGGAAGTGTGTAGCCGATGAGGCGGCAGTGGTTCCTTTAGAGGTCATTGATAGTGAAAAACCTAATTGTGGGGTGTATCCCTATTTAAGGAACATGATGACCTCATTTCTGTCCACCATTTCCATCCTTCAACACCTCTCAAAACCCTAATTTTTGTCCCTTTAGCTTGGGTGACCATTTGTAAGCTTCTAAGTGTTCTTGTAGGACTCTTTGAGTGAAGAATGAGCATTGAATAGAATAGAGATGGAGTCCAGGATTTGGATTTGAGCTTCTATCTGGTTGGTGCATCATTTGAAGGTATAAAGCTCAAAGCTTTCTAATCCTTTTTGATTTGTGCACATTATGGTTCATTTTAGGGACTTTTTCCAAAAGCTTGGAGATTTATGAGTTGTTGAACTCTAGAGCCTAATATCCGTCCCTTTAAGTGTCTCTAGTGCACTAGACTCGTAAAAATGGGATCTTGGACGTCAAAACCACCCCATACATGAGATATGAGAATTTTTAGGGGTGAAGAGTGAGAGTTTTTGGGTTTGGGACTTTCTCAGGCATACAAAGCCTTAAAGTCAGGAACTTTATAGAGTATGAGCCTTTAAGGAGTCTAGATCTGAGAGTATATCTATGGTCTTAACGGATTAAGACCAAGAGAGTGGTAAAAGCAAGTCTGGGACGTACGACGAGTGTACTCCTAGGTATGCGCAGCGTAGCGTCGAGGATCCCTGATGCATGTATGGCGAGGTAGTACGCCCATTGTAAAGGGGTTGTATGCCTAGCGTACGCATTGCGGTTGACTTTTGTTAACTTTTAGGGTTTGGTCAAATTATGGACTATAGAGGCCATGGAAGGGTAAAATGGTCTTTTATCCTTCTGAGAATTTGTAGCAGGTTTAGCCTAGCTTCTTTGAGGTTCTTTTAATAATTAGAGATAATTATGGTATGTGTTAGGCAGAGGCTAGACCGGTGATTCGAGTACGAGGTTTATTTGTTTGCTGACGAGGTAAGTCTTCTCACTATACATACCATGAGTGGTAACTTTGTGTGACCAGAGGGACTAGTATGTTTATATTGAGTATTGTGATATCCTTCATTATGTCTTTGTGATTTATGTTGTGTATTATTCTGAGCTTTACTGAGATAGGACTGGAGGGTCCACCCGAGTTGTGGAACCGGTAGGTTTCCACTGACACATTAACCGGAGGGTCTTATTCGAGATATAGCCATGAGAAGCTAATGTGATGCGTGTGGTATTTTGGGGAACTCACTAAGCTTTGTGCTTACTGTGTTATGTGTTATGTGTTTCAGGTACTTCTCAGGATCACAGAAAGGCGCCGGCTTGATTGTACACACAAGATGGAGTTATGTTTTTGAGGATCCTGAATTTTATTCAAACAATTATGGATATGTGTTTTTGATAAGTTGACATTTTGGGCCTTTTTGTGACATGTATTGATGACAATTATGTGATTTTAAAATGAAAAAATTGTTTGAAAAATTACGATGTTACAATACAGAGTAAGCACTCCCCCACTAGGGTCTCGTATGGTCACCATCTGACACTCACAGTCAATCTAAGCTCCAAACCGAGTCAACCATTCCATGCCCACTATGACACAAACATTACCCATCACTATCGGTACCAGATCTATTGGGAACTCAACACCAAAAATCTCCAATACACACCCCCAGAAAACCTCGGTGGCAAAAACTGCAAGCTCGTCGGCTATAGAAACCCTCAGTGATCAATTTAATGCCTCATGTCTGACACTAATGTGATGGCTAAAGGATAAGGACAAAAAATATTGACTCGCACCCGAGTCAAATAACACCAAAGCAGGCACATAAATCACAAGAAAAGTACCTAAACACAACCCAGTATAACAATAAACAAATGTCAAAGTAACATGAATAAGAAAATACATACCAGCCACGACATCAGGTGCTACACGGACCTCCTCCACTGTCAAGTGGAAAGCTCTCCCATGAGCCCTCATAGCCTCGACCTTCACCAGCCGACTATCAGTAGCGCGCAAGGCAGTAGCAGTATAAGTCTAGGCTGCTCCCTGATTTAGCTAAGGGCACCCAGCCTTCCGATGGAAGCTGGTTTAGTGCAAACTGAACTCTCAGGTGATCAGGACACGAACACGTATAGAAATATCCCTCATTGTCGGAGATCTACCTTATGGCAGTAATCAGATCCTGAGTCCCATCAAACTCTAGTAACTTCGTGTTGTTGAACTCCCGGAACAACAATGAGTCACCTCACTATGGCCTAGAAGCAATTATGGTTGCGGTGGCTATAGCAGCATCAGCCTCTGTAATGGAAGTGTATCGCTCGTCGAATGTCTCAATTAGCATGGTCTTAATAGACCTAAACATCTCTGGTATTGCCTCTCAGATAGTTGCGGCCACTTCCTCATGAATGATCATGCAGATCTCCTCGTCACGGACACTGCTGCTCTCTGGGTTGTGGCGTGTACCCACCATGATGTCTCTGAAACACATCATCAAAATCATTAGAGACTCGTTCGAGCCTACTCACACTTGATTTCCCGTCCCTACATGCTTCTTAGTATCCTAAGGATTCTTACTTGGGTCACATACAGATCCGGTGCTTTCTGTAGTACGAGCCCAATACTACCTTCCACACCAACCCGTAGTCACCATAAGTCCTCCTCCTAGGATCCTAATTCACAAGTACTCTATCTCTCATGAATATCAGACTTCTCTCTCAGTAGTTTCCTACTATGCTCATCTAGGTATCTCTCGTAGATTATCCCTCGACTCATAACTCTTTCTAATAAATTCCTGCTAAGTACTCCCACTCAGCACATACTCAAGGAAAATAATAGATAACATCAATCAATAGAATACCCTAGACTAAGGCATCATGAATTAGGCAACTCTAGCCCTAATTTCTGAAGTACTTAACCTATCCTCTAGCATGCATCTCGAATATCTCATAAATATCTCATAATATAAACAAATAATGGTATTTTGGGAAATCACCGTTCGAGCTCTGGCTGATTGTACACACTGCTTCGTCTCTTTTTCTCTTTAAAACTCTCACTCATTTTAGAACAATTATTTCTCTTATAAATTTTTTCTTAATTCCTCAGTTTGATTCCAGACATACCCGATAGTACATCTGAATCCCTCAAACCAAGGCTCTGATACCAACTTGTAACACTGTAAATTTTCAAACAAAAATTTCATTTTCAAGACCACATAATTCTTAATATCACATTTCAAAACCACAATTGTCAAATTGTCAAAAACACAAATTCATAAATTGTTTAATAAAATCTAGGATCCTCAAAAAAAACATAAATTGCATCTCGTGTGTACAATCAAGCTAACGCCTTCCCGTAATCTTGAGAAGTACCTGAAACACATAACACATAACACGGTAAGCAAAAAGCTTAGTGAGTTCCCCAAAATACCAAACACATCACATTAGCCTCTCATTGATATATCTCGATAGAGACCCTCCGGTCAATGTGCTCAGTGGGAAACCTCCGGTCCCACAACTCAGGTTGGACCCTCCAATCCTAACTCAATAAAGCTCAGGATAATACACATCATAAATCACAAAAAACATAATGCAGGATATCACAATTCTCAATATAAACATACAAGACCCATCGGTCACACAATGATACCACTCATTGTAAGTATAGTGACCATTTCCTCATTCAGATGTTTTCAGGTAGAAATGATGTCTCATACTTTGGATCTAGCCTTCTAAGGCTCACTAATCACGTAAAGCTACAAGCTTTATGTTCATGCGTAGCATCTAGGGCTCAAAATGCGAAAACAAGCTCCATAGAGGGTTTCATGCATGGAGACTTTCCTAAAGCTTGATAAAGCTTGAATCTTTTGGCTCACGGGACCTCCTTTTGTCCAGATCTGGAGTCTCAACTCCATGAAAAGCTCCAGCAACTAAGGAACCACAAGATAAGGGGGAAATCCCTAAAACCCTCTATAAAGAGATCTATCAAAAGAAATGCTCAATGTGGTAGCTTTCTACCTCCAAACTGAAGCTAGCACGGAGAAACAATTGATCCACAAGCCTCTTCTCGTCCCAAAGGTTGATGCTCTTCACTCTTCTTCCAATGGTGCACTAAAACACCCAAAGTTAGCTCCACTCTCTCTCACAACTGGATACACATGATTAGGGTTTCTCACAGAGGGTTAGAATGATAAGGGAGGCGGAAATGAGGGCTTAAGTTCCTTTAAATAGGACACAAACCCTAAAAATTAGGGTTTTCTCACCCAGGTCCTACTCTCGAGTCGGGGTCTTCTGACTCGTCGAGTAAACTCTAAAATCCTATGACCACTACACTCTCAATTCAGCGAGTTGGGGCATCCAAATCGTCCAGTTGCTCTAAAAATATGAAAATAATTTAATTGAATATTATAACTGGGAGTCGGTATCTTACAATTGGAATTAATGTGTAACATTTTCTTTGAAATTATCCATCATTATCATTAATGTAGGTTGGTAATTATATCTATAACATGGCTAGATTCTTCAGTGGACTTGCAATTGGATTCCTCAACTATTGTCAAATTGTTGGGTTGACTTTATTAACTGGCCCCTTTATTGTAGCAGCAGGAGGAATATCAAATATATTTCTCCATAAACTTGTGAGATAGGCATTTACCTTAAATTTCCAAGATCCATTGCAATTTGTAAATGTTACCTGAATTACATCTTAAGTGTGATTATTATGGTTTTCTTAACTAAAATTAAAGGTAGAAAATTAGAACTTTCCAAATGCATTTTGCTATATATTTGGTAGAGCTTTGATTTGTTTGGACTTAGTTTAGTTTCGATGAATGTACATTAGATTTTCCTAACAAAATAAAAAATTAATCTAGAAAATAAAATTTATTCAGTATTTGTGCACACAAAATGTTTGTATATTAAAAGAAAGTAATTAAATTAAATTAGAAAAAGAAAAAAATAGAGTAATAGAAGTGTTACCACTCCCTACCAAATTCTAAGATTAGGTGCTAAATGGCCAAAAATGAGGTGGAACTCAAAAATCTGATGTGGCAAGCTGTTAGGAGTGTTACCACTTCCCTTAGCCTTATATATATATATATATATATATATATATATATATATATATATATATATATATATACACACACACACACACACACACACACACACACATATATATATATATATATATATATATATATATATATATATATAAGTGAGAAAAGTGAACATACCCTTAAGGGTATATAAGCTTAGGTACACAAACTCACCATAATACATCATTTTGTTTGATATATTCATTATAATGTTCTTAAACTTCAACCCCTAATTAGATATACTTTCAAGATTTTCGAAAATTCACTATTATCTTCCTCTTACATCACATCTTTATGCCGAACACCTACTAGGCTATATATATTATATTTAAAATGAAAATTATGTAAGAGGAGGATAAATGCAAATTTATAAAAATCTTGGTATTAAATCAATTTAGAACTTGAATTAGAAGAATATTGGAAAATTACAATGTGAATATACGATACAAAACGACGTAACTGTTTGCCTAATAAGATTTTGGGCTTTATCTTATATTGGGCTTTATGTGTGGGTCTTTTAGCTAGGAAACCCTAATTAGCTTCTCTATATATTATGTCTTTCCCTTTCATTGTATTTGTTCTTCTCATTTGATAATAATATGAAACCCTAGCCTTTCTATATTTTGTTAGTTTGTACTTTCATTTACATGGTATCGGAGCTCAGTTGATCGTCTGTACTTCTCGTTTTAGAGGTGAGTTACTGTTCATCAGTACTATTCACACACTGTTCATTGTCACTGTTCATCGTTGTAACGCCCGGTTCCTGGTATGTATCTTAAATAAAGAATATTTGTATTCTTATATTGGTACTCGGCGAGCTGGAGGCTCAACTCTTCGAGTAAGGATGAATTTTGGACGTGGGTAGGAAAGCCTACTCGATGAGACGGAAGCCCCGACTCGACGAGTAGATCTGTCTGAATGAAACCCTAAATTTTAGGGTTTGCACCCTATTTAAACTCGTTAACTCGCCTCCCATGCAGCCCCCATCGTCTCCCTTAGTCATGAACGCCCTAACTCATGTCCCTTGAGCTTTGTTAAGTGTGTGAGTCATATGTGAGAGTGTTTGTGTTATTTTGAAGCTAGAGGAAGAAGAAGAAGGAGCTAGAAGGTTCAAGGAAGTAGTAGATCCAAGGTTCAAGCTACATTTCCTATCCCTTTAAGGTATAAAGTTGCTTCCTTGACTTTCCTATTGCTAGATCTCTGCATGTTTGAGTTTAGGGCCATGTTTTAGTTATTTTGTGAACCTTTTTGAGTATGGAGTGTGATCTGAAGTTGTAACTTTGGATCTAGATCCCTTTCATCCCTTATAGCCAAAAGGTTCATGAATTTATTATGAATTGACCCTTCCCTTTGGCCTAGACTTCATTTTAGACTTGGAAATGGTGTTTTTGGCTCATAACACCTTGCATGCACATAAAGTTTGTAACTTTACGTATAATATGGACCCTAGGAGGTCAGATCTACGTTTTAGATGTGTTGAGCATGATTGAGATCAACTGTATGGATTTGGACATTCAGGGACTCTATGAGTCGCTCATACGACTCGGTGTGTCGGATCGCGACTTCCCCAATCTTTTCTGATATTGATCAACTTGTTGATTTTTGAAGAGGACTCAGCAAGCTGGGCTCGTTTATGGACTTAAATATTATGGGACTTGGTGAGTTCAAGAATAAACTCGGCGATTGCAAGGCAATATCCCAACTAATATGAAGGACTCGACGAGTCAAGGATGAACTCGGCGTGTCCAAGACTAAACGTGCTAACTGGCATGAAGCAGGACTCGATGAGTTCAAGGATGAACTCGACGAGTTAGGTGTAGAAGGTCCCAATTATGTATGAAGGAGAACTCGATGAGTTCTTGAAAGACTCGACGAGTAGCAGCGAAGTCCCAACACTTTGAGGATTATGGAACTCGATGAGTTGGTGGACCAACTCACCAACTCGGTGAGTTGAGCCAACCAAATGTTGACTTTGACCAAGGTGTTGACCTTGACTTTTACTTTGACCTGAGTTAATCCTTGAAAGGGTTAAGAGTATGAAATGGTAATTAAGGGAGGTTGTTATGTGTAGGAGTTGAGAGGAGTTGATCCCTACGTCGAGGATAGTTCAGAGACTTCACGACATAGAGGTGAGTTACCTTCCTGTAGAAGTGGGTCGAAGGCGCCAAGGCCGGCCCACTAGTAAGAGTTATAGTAAAGACAATTTTCTTCGTGATAATTTTCTAGTATGTTGTTATCTGTTATGATTATGTGCTAGCCTGATATGACATCACGTGATAGTGGAAGTAGGAGGAATAGTCCCCATATTAGGTTGATAGGGCCAAGGGGTAGGTCGGGCACCCTGGTATGCCTGATAATATGATTAGGTTATGTTTTTATGTGGTAGTAGTAGCGGCTGAAATAGTCCCCATAACCAGTTGAGATAAACCGGAGGGGTAGTTCGGATACCCCTGTATGACTGACAGGGGTAGGTTAGGCACCCCGGTATGCCTAACAGGGGTAGGTTGAGCACCCCGGTATGCTCAGCAGGGTAGATCGGGCACCCAAATATGCCTGGCAGTATGTGTTATGTATGGTATGTGGTATGATGGGGGAACTCACTAAACTTCGTGCTTACAGTTTTAAGTTTTGTTTTCAGGTACCTCTTCATCGAAGTGGAAGGAGCCGGTATGGTAGCAGCGCATCATACACACATGATTTCTGCATTATGAGATTCTCGGGATTGTACTCTGACATTGATACTATTTTTAGGACATGTTTTTGAGATGTACAATTATGTTTTTAGCCTCGAAAATTGGGATGCTATAATCGTAATAGTCACGACACTTTTGATCGTCACTATTCATTGTTATTGTTCATCGCATTGTTCACGTTACTGTTCATCGCATTGTTCATGTTAATGTTCATTGCAATTTTAGGTTTGGTTTCTTGCTTGTTTCTGTATTTAGTTTGATTTAATTTATTCGTTTCATAGGTTTTGAGGTTTTCATTTTGTCTGTTGGTTTTATTGATTTTGAGATCTTGATTATTTCTGCTACTACTCATATTTACTGTTTGAGTGATATTGAAATATGGCCCCAAGAGATGATTCTCTTCAGTCCATTAGTATTCAACTTGATGGAAAAACTATGCCTAGTGGAGTTATGTTATGAATTTTTTTTTACGAGGCAAGACTATGTGGGGGATTGTTATAGGTACAAAAAACAAACCAACGGATGAGAAGGCTAATAATTATGCAACCTCACTGGATTCATGGGAGATTGATAAATCCAAGATCATTACTTGGATTAATAATTATTTTATCAAGTATATTGGTACTCAATTGGCGAAGTATGATACAGTAAGGAGGTTTGGGATCACTTGGCTAGGCTGTATACTCGATCTAATTTTGCAAAGCAGTATCAGTTAGAGTTTGATATTCGGGCCCTCTAACAGAACAATCTTAGCATTTAGGAATTTTATGTAGCCCTGTCAGATTTGTGGGATTAGTTGGCTCTTACAAAACTTGATGTGTTGAAGGCTTTTAAGCATTATATTGATAGAAGGCAAGAGCAACATTTGGTTCAGTTCTTGATGGCATTACGTTCATATTTTGAAGGCTTGTGTGGATTAATCTTGCATCGCACACCTCTTCCCACTGTTGATTCAGTTGTTCATGAGTTGATTGCTGAAGAAACTCGTATCAAGTTCCATCCTGACAAAGCTCTCAAGACAACCACTCCTGCTGTTCTAAAACGACCTCAATCTTTAAACTAGAATCGTCCTAAAGTTGCATTTGATGAGTGTACTTTCTGTAAAAAGAAGAACCATTGGAAGGCAAATTGTCCTTTGCTGACAAATAATGGAAACTAGCCGTAATAAAACGAGATCACTTGCACAGTCTCAGGCTTCACAATAGAACGGGTCTCCTGGACAGTCACGTCTATCGTTTCCATCATTTAGGCCACCACGGTACGCTACTGCTACACCTTCAATTGAGAATGAAACAAATTTCACACCACCATCAGCTTGGATCCACAGATTGTTAAGCAGTTCAGAGAATTCTTAGCTGCCAATCTAACTGCCATGTCAGCTTCCATGTCTCATTTAGGTTCGTCTTCATCAAACAGGTTAGATATTCCTTTATCCTTATAGATATTGGATTCGGGTGCATCTCATCACATGTCACCACATTTGTCATTTTTTTTCTTCATTATCTTGTCGTACACCTGTCTTTGTTATGTCTGCTAGTGTTGCACCCATATTAGTATAGGGTGTTGGTTCTATTGTCAGTCCATATATATGTTTAACAAATGTGTATTACATTCCTACACTTTCTTTGAATCTTGAATCAGTCAGTCAATTGTGTAAATTTGGTTGTTGGGTCTTCTTTTCTGATTCATTTTGTTCTATACAGGACATTCGGCCTCAGAGGGTGATTGGGATAGGCCATAGAATTGGGGAGCTCTATGTTTTGGAGTAGCTACATGTTGCTGATGTTGTTGCATCTAGTGTCGATTTGTCGTCTTTTCATTTCAACCGTTCGTCGTCTATTTTTTATCTTTGGCATTATCGCTTGGGACATGTGTCAGCGTCTCATTTACAATTTTTGTTTTGCATTGGTGTGTTAGGATCATTGAAAACTGATGACATTTTTTATTGTTGTGATTGTAAACTGGGAAAATTTTCTCCTTTACCGTTTAATAAAAGTGTCACTCATTCTTTTTCCCCCTTTGATATCGTGCATTCTGATGTGTGGGTTCCCTCTCTGATCACCTATAAATCGGGAGATAACTATTATGTTTCATTCATTGATGATTACACTCGTTATACGTGGGTTAATTTTATGAAGCGCAAGTCTGATTTTTTTCACCATAGATAGTGAACTCAGAGCTCTTGTCAAGACTCAACACTCTGTTTTCATAAAATGTTTTCAATGTGATTTGGGAGGAGAATTTACCTCCAATGATTTTAAACAATTTTTGGAATCTGATGGCACTATACATCAATCAACTTGTACAGACACTCCTCAACAGAATGGTGTTGCAGAAAGAAAACATTGACATCTCCTAGAAACTGCCAGATCCTTGCTACTTTCTGCTAAAGTTCCCAATATGTTTTGGGGAGAAGTTGTTCATACCGCCACTTATGTTTTTAATTGCATTCCTACTGTGTTCACTTTAGGGAAGTCTCCTTATGAAATGTTGTTTGGACAACTTCCAGGTTATTCTTCATTACGAGTGTTTGGGTGTACATGTTTTGTCTTGAAGCCTCGTGTAGAGAGAGATAAGTTGTCTTCAAAATCAGCTCTTTGTGTTTTTCTGGGATATGGTATTGGTCAGAAGGGTTATCAGTGTTTTGATCTTTCAAATCAGAAATTGTATGTCTCTCGCAATGTCACTTTTTTTGAGCATATTCCATTCTATAGCATTCTTGTTCAGTCACATGATGCAACCTAATAGGAGCTTTGTACTATAGATCCATTTAGCATTGACATTGATGATCCACCACATGTCATTGATCCACCACCTGTTGCTGATCCAACATCTACTGTAAATCATCAGGAACCGCCTCCATCGAGGCCATATTGTAATAAGAAGTCCATAAAACTTCCTTACTTTGTCTATTCCTCTTAATCACCTGTGTTTGCCTCATTTATTGCTAATGTACATCGTCTCTCTGAGCCAACATCCTACAAAGATATTGTTTCTAATCCCTTTTGGCAGACCGTTATGGCTGAAGAATTTGCAGCTCTTTATCAGATTCATACATGAGATATGGTTCTGCTTCCACCCGGAAAGCACACGATTGGTTGTCGTTCGGTATATAAAATCAAAACAAAGTCTGATAGATCCATTGAGCGTTATAAATCCCGACTTGTTGTGAAAGGGTACGCATAAAATTATGGTATGTATTATGATGAGACGTTTGCACCTATTGCAAAAATGACAACTGTTCTCACCTTGACTGCAGTTTCTTCCATTTGCCAATGGAAGATTTATCAGATGGATGTTAAGAATGCTTTCTTGAATGGTGATCTTCACGAGGAAGTATACATTTCACTTCCCCTGCTATGGCTCACCAACCAAGTGAAGTTTGTCGACTTCAGAAGACACTACATGGACTCAAACAAACCCCTCATGCTTAGTTTGAGAACTTTTCTACGATGATTACTGTAACGTCATAAAATTTCAAACAAATCTTCACATTTTAAAGACAATTTAATTCACAATATTATAAAACACATTGTTTCTTATATTCCACGTAAGTCAACATACCAAGATCATAACATATAAATAAGCTCCTCATGTGTGTGTACTGATAATGTCGACACCTTCCCGCGATCCTCACTAGTACGTGAAACACATAACACAAACACTGTAAGCATGAAGCTTAGTGATTCCCCCAAAATACCACATATAGCACATATTAGCCACTCAAGGCTATAACTCTGGTGGGCCCTTGGGCCCTAACTGTGTGTACCCCCTGGTCCTAGCTCTGTGGACCTTCCGGTCTTAACTCTGATATACTCACATCATAAATCACATAGAAATAATGCAGTGCAACACATCACATAGATAGCATACAAGATACTCTATCACATAACTCTCGTTACCTACGCAAGGTAAAGTATAGTGAGAAGACTCACCTCGGATGTCTCGGTAATATCTTGCTCACGTAACACTGATATAGCCTCTACCTAAACACATAAATGATCATCTCAATTAATAACGGCTCACCAAGCTAGACTAAATCCTCACACGTCTTCTAAGAAGGCTAAAAGTCCATTTTACCCTTCAAACAGTTCACAACTCCAATTATTTACCAAACCCTAAAAGTCAACAAAGGTCAACAGTCAACCCTTTGACCAGACTCGTCGAGTGCACAATTGTGACTCGGTGAGTTCAGTCATGAACTTAAGTCCTCAAAATCCCCAATGACTCACCGAGTCACTTCCCCAACTCACCGAGTCACCAACTGTGTGATTCATGGGGGAAAACTATCCTACTCTCCGAGTCTGTTCTTGGACTCGGCGATTTCATGCCATGCTCAAACTTAAATGACCTCCTGAAGTCAAATCTATTCCTCCAGTCCATAGATCTGGCCTTACCAACCACTATAATCACTTAAAGGTCTGACCTTTACACTCATGCAATGACCAAAAAACTTCTTTGCATGAAATAATCCCTAAAAAGGCAACCTAGGGCCATATCTCTAATGGAGTAGCAAAAAGCAATGTGAATGGGACTCTCTGGACCTCTCAAGGTCCAGATCTATGAAGAACTCCACCTTGGGACCTCACATACTTCGAATCCAATCCAAGGAATGCACAAGAAAACCCTAGATTCAACTAGAACACCAAATACACGAGTTTGAGCACAGATTAGTACCTCTAGTAGCTTCCTCTGATGAATGGATGATAGATCTGAGCTCCTCAACTTTCCTTGTTTGTCCTCCCTTCTTTCTTGCAAAATCACACTTAGAATGATGAAATAGACCTCCTCTTGCACTACAAGCCTTCTCTATGCTCTCTAGGGTTTCTCAGGGGTCTGATAGCCATAAATGGTGGCTAAAAGGTCCTTAAATAGGGCTCGGCCCCCAGAGAATTAGGGTTTCATTAAACAGCATGAACTCGCCGAGTCCACACATGGACCCGCCAAGTCCGCCATTAAATTAGTCCGACCATGCGCGATCCTACTCGGCGAGTTTGAGCGCCTACTCGCCGATTCCCTCTCCAAAACTTAATATATATGCATAAAATAAAATACCTGGGAATCCGGATGTTACAATTCTCCCCCACTAGAATCAGACTTTGTCCTTGAAGTCTCATTCCGCAAACAAATATGTATGTTGCTCAAGCATATCTCGCTCTGGCTCCCAAGTCAGCTCAAACCCTCTCTGATGTTGCCATTAGACCTGCACCAAGGGCACTTCCTTGTTCCTCAAAACCTTGATCTTTCGATCCATAATCACAATCGGTCTCTCAACGTAGTTCAAACTCGCATCCACCTGGATATCCTCTAATGGTACCACCGCCGACTCATCGGCCACACACTTCCTCAACTGCGATACGTGGAAGGTGTCATGAATCTGACCTAAATCTACAGGTAGCTCCAACCAGTAAGCTACCCTGCCTACTCTTGTGATCACCCAGAATGGACTAATATATCGAGGCCTAACTTGCCCCTCTTCCTGAATCGAATCACTTTTTTCTAAGGAGATACCTTCAGGAAAACGAAGTCACCAACTTGAAACTCAAGCTCCAAGCGACGCCTATCCGCGCAACTCTTCTGACAACTCTGACATGTCAGCAACCTCTATCAGACCTGTTGTATCTGCTCTGTCGTCTGGAGCACTATCTTTGTACTTCCCATCACTCGTTGCCCTACTTCTCCCCAGCAGATGGGAGTCCGACACCTCCTCCCATACAACACCTCAAAAGGTGGCATACCAATGCTCGAATGATGGTTGTTGTTATAGGAAAACTCAGCCAAGGGTAAATAAGTGTCCCAGCTCCCTCCGAAGTTCAATACACATGCCCGAAGCATGTCCTCGAGCGTCTGAATCGTCCGCTCACTCTGTCCTTCGGTCTGTGGGTGGTAGGTGGTACTAAAATGCAGCCTCATTCCCAACTCCTCATGAAATTTCTTCCAAAACCTGGATGTGAAACGTACATCTCGATCTGAGACGATCGAGATCGGTACTCCATGCCGTGATACCACCTCCCTCACGTACAACTTACCAGCCTTTCAACAGAAGAGCTTTCACTCATAGCAAGAAAGTGAGCGCTCTTCGTCAACCTGTCCATAATTACCCAAATTGCATCAACACCTCTTGCAGTCCTTGGCAATTTGGTGATAAAGTCCATGGTAATTTGTTTCCACTTACACTCGGGAATCTCCAAAGGCTGCAATTTACCATGCGGACGCTGGTGCTTGGCCTTAACCCTGTGACAGGTCAAACAACTCTCTACGAACCATGCAACATCCCTCTTCATACAGGGCAACCAATACGCTCTCTTCAAGTATAAATACATCTTAGTGGCCCCAGGATGGATCGAAAACCTCAATCGGTGTGCCTCCTCCATCAGAATGGTACATGTCCCGCCCACAAATGGCACCCAAATCCGACCCTGGAAGGTCATAAGCCCCCGACTATCGGTGACGAACTCCGATACCTGTCCGATAACCCACTCCCTCTTATGGTTCTCCGGTCTCATGGCCTCAGCCTGGGCCCCTCGAATGGTGTCTCACACCGGAGTCATCACTGTCAATCTCAAAAAAACGTCTCGTATCGGGGTGCTCTTTGCCCTACGACTCAGGGCATCGGCTACAACGTTAGCCTTGCCTGGGTGATACAGAATCTCACAATCGTAATCCTTTACCACATCCAACCATCTTTTCTGGCGCATGTTCAGGTTGGGCTGATACATCAAATATTTTAAGATCTTGTGGTACGTGTATATGGTACACCGAACCCCATACAAATAGTGACACCAGATCTTGAGGGCGAACACCACAACCCCCAACTCCAGATCGTGCGTAGGATATCTCGTCTCATGAGGCTTTAGCTGCCTCGATGCATAAGCTATGACATGTCCTCTCTGCATCAGCACTGCGCCCAGACCTGATATCGACGCGTCACAATATACCACAACGTCCTCCATTCCCTCCGGAAGGGCCAACAGTGGGGCTTCGCACAACTTCTGGCAAAGTCTCTCGAATGAGGCCTGCTGCTTCGAGCCCCAATTGAATATCACGCCCTTCTGGGTCAGCATGGTGAGTGGAGCCGCAATCCTGTAGAAATCTTGAATGAATCTCCGATAATATCCGGCCAATCCCAGGAAACTCCTGATCTCCGAAGGGGATCTCGGTACTTCCCAGTTCATCATCGCCTCGATCTTGGCCGGATCTACCAATATCTCATTCTAGTTGATGAGGTTCCCCAGAAACTGGACCTCCCGTAACCAGAAATCACACTTGGAGAATTTGGCGTACAACCTTTCCGATCTCAGAATTCCGAGGATCTCCCTCAAATGCTCCTCGTGCTGCTCTCTGGACCTTGAATATACCAATATATCATCAATGAACACGATCACCGAATGATCCAAAATCGGTCTGCACACCCTGTTCATGAGATCCATGAATGTTGCTGATGCATTGGTGAGCCCGAAAGGCATCACCACGAACTCGTAGTTCCCATAACGAGTCCTGAACACCATCTTCTGAATATCCCCATCACGCACCCTCATCTGATGGTATCCAGACCTCAAGTCAATCTTGCAGAACTAAGACGCTCCCTGTAACTGATCGAACAAATCGTCGATCCTCAGAAAAGGGTAATGGTTCTTGACCATCAGCTTATTCAACTCCCGGTAATCAATGCACATCCGGTGTGAACCATCCTTTTTCTTGACAAAAAGGATCGGTGCTCCCCATGGCGAGCTACTCGGCCGAATAAACCCCTTCCCCAGCAGCTCCTAAAGCTGCGAGGATAACTCCTGCATCTATGGAGGCGCAAAGCGATACGACGCCTTGGCGATAGGTGCTGCCCCCGGAATCAAATCAATGCGGAACTCTACCTGCCTCTCAGGAAGCACACCCAACAACTCCTCGGGGAAAACATCTGGGAACTCGCGCGCTATCGGTACCTCATCGACTGACCTTGGTCTCTCTGAATCAACTCTCGTATCCATCACATAAGCTACAAACCCACTACAACCCTGCTGTAGACTCTGCGTCGCTCTAGCAGCCAAACAAAACGCTAAACTAGTATGGGTACCCTCGCCGTACACCGTAAGAACTCCCCCACTAGGGTCTCGTATGGTCACCATTTGTCGCTCGCAGTCAATAACCGCTCTGAACCTGCTCAACCAATCCATACCCACGATAACACAGACGTCCTCAATAGAAATCGGGACCAAATCAATCGGAAACCCTACTCCGAAAATCTCGAGTACACATCCTCAAATCACATCAGTGGCATACACCGCTCTCTCGTCAGCTATGGAGACTCGCAAAGGTCGACTCAATGCCTCACGACAAATACTGATGTGCTGACTAATGGCTAACGACACAAAATACTGACTCGCACCTGAGTCAAATAACACCAAAGCAGGAACAGAACATACAAGAAATGTACCTGCACATATCATAATATAAGCATATCACCACAAACTCAAAATAAACATGAGAAAGAATACATACCAGCCACAACATCAGGCGCAGCATGGACCTCCTCCACGGTCAACTGGAAGGCTCTCCATCGTGCCTTCGGTGCCTCGGCCTTCACCGTCCGGCTCTTTGTAGCTCTGATAGTAGTAGGGGTGGATCCCTAAGATGCTCCATGTGCTGACCCTTGCAATTGCGGATACTTTGCCTTCCGGTGTCCGGTCTGGTTGCAGTGGAAACAGGCTGCAAACCCCTTGGGGTAATCCTTGGCCATATGCCCCTCCTTGCCATATTTGTAGCAAGACCCTGCTCTGCACACCCTGTCATGACTCTTTCCGCACTTGCCACAAGTGCGAACCTTCTGATTCCCTATCCTCAAATCAGCGGGCTTGGCCCGCTTGGCTGTCGGCTGAGACTGTGCCGGTCGCCTGTCCCTCCCTTGAGACTCGGCATCCTCCCTAGCCTGAGTCTCATGCGCTATCTCCCACTTCCGAGAATTTTCCTGAAGCTCGGAAAATGTCTGGTGTGACGAGTTCGCTGCGAACTCCCGTATATCCCTCCTCAAAGCACTCAGATATCGGCTCATACGTGCCTGCTCGAAACATCGTGGTAATCACTGTAACATACTTAGTACCCTGCTTGAGGTTCAAAAACTCCTAGGCCAAATGCTCCATCACCACCTGGGGAACATACTCCTCTCGGAACAAAGCGATGAACCTCTCCCAAGTCACTGAAGCAAGATCAACAGGCGAATAGTGCACCATCACAAACTTCCACCATTCCTTCGCTCCCAAGCGAAGCTGGTTCAGCGCGAACCGAACCCTCAAATGATCTGGACATGATCATGTGAAGAAATACCCCTCAATGTCCGAAATCCACCTCATCGCCACAATCAGATTATGCGTCCCATCAAACTCTGGTGGTTTTGTGTTGCTGAACTCCCGGAACAGCAACACATCACCACCCTGCGGTCTAGTCGCAGCTACAGTTGCAGTGGCTGCAGCAACAGCAACATCAGAAAGAGAAGCATATCTCTCATCAAAAGTCTCTATCAGCGTGGTCTTGATAGACCCAAACATCCACCTCCTCGTGAAAGATCCTACGAATCTCCTCATCACTAGCATCGCTACTCTTTGGTGTAAGGCGTGTCCTGACCATGATGTCTTTGAAATACAACATAAGAAAATATCAGGGACTCGATAGACTATACTCGCACTCGATAACTCTACCCTACTTGATCTCTGATGCTCAATGGATTCTTACTTGGACTGTGCACCGTTCCGGTGTCTTCAATAGTATGGGCCCAATACTACTGTCCACACCGCATCAGTATACACGCCAAGCCCTCCTCCAAGGATCCCAGATTCCAAGTACTCTACTCTCACTAAGCAAAGTCTACTCTCTAGCAGATCTCTCATAAGCCTCTCGTTGCTATCTACCTCCTCTAAAGCATCTCCTAGCAACAACCCCTAGCCTAAGGCATCACAAATCAGGCCACTCTAGTCCTAATAGAATACCTATCCTGCTCTAGCATGCAAAACGTATCATATCATCTCATAACATATAACATAAGGGTATTTTGGTAAATCACTGTTTGTGCACTGGCTGATCGTACACACGTCTCTGCTCTTATCTTTTCAAATTCTTTTACCCTTTTAGAAAACTTTGTTTCACTTTTTGAAAAATATCTCTCAAATCCTCAGTTTGAGTTCAGATACGCCCGAAGGTGTACCCGAATCCCTCAAACCAAGGCTCTGATACGAACTTGTAACGCCACAAAATTTCAAACAAATTTTCACATTTTAAAAACCATTTAATTCACAATATTATAAAACACATTGTTTCTTATATTCCACATAAGTTAAAATCCCAAGATCATAACATATAAATAAGATCCGCGTGTGTGTCTACTGAAACACATAACACAAACACTGTAAGCACGAAGCTTAGTGAGTTCCCCAAAATACCACATATAACACATATTAGCCACTCAAGGCTATAACTCTGGTGGGCCCTTGGGCCCTAACTTTGTGGACCCCCTGGTCCTAGCTCTGTAGACCTTCCGGTCCTAACTCTGATATACTCATAGCATAAATCACATAGAAATAATGCAGTGCAACACATCACATAGATAGCATACAAGATACTCTATCACATAACTCTCGTTACCTACGCAAGGTAAAGTATAGTGAGAAGACTCACCTCGGATGTCTCGGTAATATCTTGCTCACGTAACACTGATCTAGCCTCTACCTAAACACATAAACGATCATCTCAATTAATAACAACTCTCTAGGCTAGACTAAATCCTCACACATCCTCTAAGAAGGCTAAAAGGCCATTTTTCCCTTCAAACAGTTCACAAGTCCAATTGTTGACCAAACCCTAAAAGTCAACAAAAGTCAACGATTAACCCTTTGACCAGACTCGCCGAGCGCACGATTGTGACTCGGCGAGTTCAGTCATGAACTCGAGTCCTCAAAATCCCCAATGACTCACCGAGTCACTTCCCCAACTCAGCGAGTCACCAACTGTGTGATTCATGGGGGAAAACTATCCTACTCACCGAGTCTGTTCTTGGACTCGGTGAGTTCATGCCATGCTCAAAACTAAATGACCTCCTGAGGTCAGATTTGTTCCTCCAATCCATAGATCTGGCCTTACCAACCACTATAATCACGTAAACGTCTGACCTTTACACTCATGCAATGACCAAAAAACTTCTTTGCGTGAAATAATCCCTAAAAAGGCAACCTAGGGCCATATCACTAATGGAGTAGCAAAAAGCAATGTGAATGGGACTCTCTGGACCTCTCAAGGTCCAGATCTAAGAAGAACTCCACCTTGGGACCTCACATACTTCGAATCCAATCCAAGGAATGCACAAGAAAACCCTAGATTCAACTAGAACACCAAATACACGAGTTTGAGCACAAATTAGTACCTCTAGTAGCCTGCTCTGACGAATGGATGATAGATCTGAGCTCCTCAACTTTCCTTGTTTGTCCTCCCTTCTTTCTTGCAAACTCACACTTAGAATGATGAAATAGCCCTTCTCTTGCACTACAAGCCTTCTCTCTGCTCTCTAGGGTTTCTCAGGGGTCTGATAGCTGCAAATAGTGGCTAAAAGGTCCTTAAATAGGGCTCAGGCCCCAGAGAATTAGGTTTTCATTAAACAGCATGGACTCGCCGAGTCCGCCATTAAATCAGTCCGACCATGCGCCATCCTACTCGGCGAGTCTGAGCGCCTACTCAACGAGTCCCTCTCCAAAACTCAATATAAATGCATAAAATAAGGTACCTTGGAATCCGGATGTTACAATTACTTCGCTTGGTTTTTCAACCAAGTAACCATGACTTGGCTCTATTTATTCGATGTACAAATACAGGTCGGATTATTCTTTCTTTATATGTCGATGACATGATTATTACCGGTGATGATCATGATGGTATAGAGTCTTTAAATCATGATTTGGCTCACCATTTTGCTATGAAAGACTTGGTTTTGCTACGTTATTGATTAGGGATTGATGTTGCTCAGTCTCCAAAGGGTTATCTTTTATCTCAAACGAAGTATATTTTAGATTTGTTTGAACGTGCACGACTCACTGATAATCGGACAGTTGATACGCCTATAGAGTATAATACAAAGTACTCTCCAACTGACGGTGTCCCATTATCAGATCAAAGTATTTATTGTACCATTGTAGGGAGTTTGGTTTACCTAACTATCACTAGATCGAATATTGCTCATGCAGTTCCTGTAGTTAGCCAGTTTGTCACTGCTCCTACTATTATTCATTAGGGAGCTATTCTTCATATTTTGAGATATCTATGTGGTACTCAGTTCTGCACTCTTATGTTTCCATCTACAGCTTCTCTTGAGTTGCGTGCCTATAGTGATGCAAATTGGGATAGTGATATTTATGATCGTAAGTCCACTACTGGGTATTGTGTTTTTCTTAGAGATTCTTTGATATCATGGAAAAGCAAGAAACAAGATGTTGTTTCTCGATCTTCTACAGAATCTGAGTATCGAGCCATGGCTATCGCCACTTGTGATATTATTTGGTTGAGATGGCTTCTTGCAGATATAGGCATTCACATCTCTCAGCCTACCTATTTATATTGTGACAACAAGAGTGCGATATTGATTGTCAAAAATGCAATGTTTCATGAGCGCACAAAGCACATTGAGATTGACTGTCATTTCACACGTCATCATCTCCAGAAGGGCACTATCACCCTTCCTTATTTTCCTTACTCGTTACAGATTGTTGATATTCTTACGAAGCCGTTGACTGCTTATCGATTCCATTTTCTGTCTGACAAACTCTCAAAACTTATTGTCGTTGCATTGTGAGTTTGAAGGGGGGTGTTAACCTAATATGTTTGGGCTTAATCTTGTATTCTGCTTTATGATTGGGTCTTTTAGCTAGGAAACCCTAATTAGCTTATCTATATATTGTGTCTTTGTCTTTCATTGTATTTGTACTTCGACATTTGATAATAATATGAAACCTTATCTGTTCTATATTTTGTTAGTTTGTACTTTCATTTACAGTAATATGGTGGGTTTAAGTACCTAAGTTTATATATGCCTAAGGGTATATTCACTTTTTCTCATTATATATATATAGGGCTAGGTTCAGGTGTTTCTTACATTTATTGTGTGCTAAAATATACCAATAGGAATTTAGGAAGATTAATAATCATCCAGTTAAATAAAGATAGATATTAAATGATTTCAATAATTATATGTATATTAAATGATTTCCATAATTATGGAAATAATTAAATTACTCATTAATGTCAGCAATAACATTCTTTCAAAATGAGTTTGCATCTAGGTTTTCATGTTTGGGTTCGTGTTTCTTTATGGACCCACTCACTAAAAGTACAACAACGTTGCATAGAATATGAAGAACGAGAGTGTATTCTATTTGAATACACTCTCATTCCGTTAGAATATACTCTAATTCTTCTAGAATAAACTCTAATTCTACTAGAATCAACTCTCATTCTGCATGTTCTAGGCACCTTTGTTGTATTTTGAGTGAGTGGATGATGAAACAAAATATGAATCCATACATAAAATACTAGACGTGAATTCTTTCTGAAAGAATATTATTGCTGATATTAATGATGAATTTAATTAGTTTCATTATAATTATGGATATCATTTAATATATATATATATATATATATATATATATATATATATATATATATATATATATATATATATATATATATATATATATATATATATATATCATTTAATATCTATTCTTATTTAATTAAATAATAATTTAAGTTTTATAAAATTTTTATTGGTGCATTCTAGCACACAAAAGATATGAAAAACATTTGAACAAATATATATATATATATATATATATATATATATATATATATATATATATATATATATATATATATATATATATATATATATATATATATATATATAGGAGAGATCAATTGAGAAAAAAAAGTTGAGAATGGGGGAATCATTCTCAGCCAATCATTTAATTAGTATCTTAACTTAAGATATACGGTGACAAACTTGTAAATATGATATGATATCCTTCAATCACAGATATGTAACTGTGGATAATTTGATAACAATTCAAATTCATTACTACTCGATCGTTCATCATCCAAATTTCTTCTCCAACGTTAAACGATCATCTAGATTTCTTCAATTAAATCATCAATCAACATCATCTAGTGTTAATCAATCATCCATCTTCATCAAAAAACACGTTCATCAACATCATTCAACAGAAGACCAAAAAAAAAAAAAATTTTAGTTCTTTCAATCCAACCTTCAACTATGCTTGAATACGAGAATATCTTCATCATCTATGATTAATTTTACTCCCAATGTCATTAGATCAGTATCATTGATAATCAACAGCAGTTTCACTTCATATAATTCATTCAACATCGATCATCAAACAAAACTTCGAAATTAAGGTTAGAAAAACATCAAATCATTTTTTTTTTGGAAAATTTCATATAATTCTCTATCAATCTACTATTTTATAAGTTTTAAATAGTCAAAGTATCATGTATTTAGCATTTTTAAGAAAGCTTATTTGTATGCACTGCAACTGTTTGATGAAATGCATAAACTAAATTACCACGTTATATTCACATATGAATATGTTTTCGCACCTTAATCAGTATATGATTATTAAAATACAAAACAAATATACAATTTTATATGTTATTCATAAGTGAATAACATATAGAAATTATATATATTTGTGAATATATCTTGTAATATGCATATGTTAATATCCTTTGTAATATTCATATGTGAATAAAATGTGTAATATTCACATATGAATATATCATCTAATATTCATACGTGAATATATCATCTAATACTTACAAATGAAAATACTATGTAATATTCACAAGTGAATGCATCGTCTAATATTTAAATATGAATATATATATCATATTCACAAGTGTATATATTATATATTATTCATATATGAATATATTGTGTAATATTCATGAATGAATATATACCATGCAATATTTAGATGTGACTAGAATGTGTAATATTCACATGTGAATCTACCATATAATATTCATATGTGAATATACTATGTAATATTCATTTGTGAATATACCATGTAATATAACATGTAAATCCACAATATAAACAACATATATCATATAATATTCACATATCATACATTCATATGTGAATATACCATATGATAATTAGAATTTGATAAATCGCTACTATTATGAACTAAAAGTATATTTTTAACATTTTTTATGTGTATTCACATGTTTTTCAGGCATCGTTATAACTCAATAAAAGAATAACATTTCAATCAATGGTTGGTTCATATCTCGGTGGTTGACGATTGGTTGACGTAATTGAGAATATATCATTGACGAAGACAATATATTTTTATGTTCACGTGTAAATGTTATACAATTTAATATATTCTTCATTTTGATCGTATTAAATTCAAATGAAAATGATATTCATTAACCAATACAATGTTGTTTGTCTTAGTATAATGTTGATTTTACATGTAAAATAATATTGTTACATTATTATAAAAAAAAAATAAAAAAAAATAAAAAAAAATTAAAAAATAAAAAAAACTATGCACAAACCAATTCTTATACTATTATTTATTTTTATATATAAAGGTTGTATTCACAAAATAAATAAATCAACATATATAGTTTATTCACATAAATAAAAATAACATATTACAATAACGATGTTTTTACTAGTGCAATTGAAGTTAGTAACATCATCAGTAAATATATCGTAATGATTTCTATATGAATAATGATGATGTCATCACTAGTAGGAATGAAAATTTAGTGACATCATCAAAACAATTTGCCGCAGTGAAGTTTAGTCCCAGAATTGGACGAAATTCGCATATTTGATGTAAAATTGTGCGATTTACAAAACTCACCACTCCGCCGTGACGTACGGTGTTTTTCGGCCATTCGGGACTGTTTAGGGCCTCAAAATGACGTTTTTCTATTTTTATAATTTATTGAAAAAAAAGTTATAATTTATTCACAAATGAATATAACATTAATAAAAATATATGTGCTTATATAATTATTTTATTAACCTAAAAAGATTAGTTGTATATGAATAAATATATACTTTTATAAAATATTTTTTTATCTTTAATTTTATATATTTGATAGTCCTCGGTTTTATTGACTGTTTTATTTATTTGTGAATAATACATATATATATATATATATATATATATATATATATATATATATATATATATATATATATATATTCATTTGTGAATATTACATATGTTTACATGCGAATATAATTTGTATATGTTATTCACATATAAATTACAAACTTGCTTAGGACCTTAAAATGACGTATTATTTGTATTCATTTATGAATATTACCTGTATTCATTTGTGAATATTACATGTATTCGCATGTGAATACTTTTTTTATATTATTCACATATCAATTATATACTTGCTCTGTGTTTTTAAAAGATATACATTGATTCTCGTATAAAGGCATATTCACTTGTGAATATTACGTGATATATTTAGTTTATACATTTTATCGAACAGTTGGCGTGCAAATAAATTAACTTATATAACTATGGTAAAAAATTCACAATTGAAACCAATAATTACAAAACAAATCAAATCCTATTAAAATCGATTAATAATCAATAGGTTTATATTAAAAATTGTGAAAAAAAATGTATGAAAAACGAAGTTTTTCAAACTTGAAAAACGATTTTTAAAAAAAAACTTCAAATATATGGTTATGTTGATGAACTTTCGTTTGCTACCTGTTATTTGATATTGGCGAAGGTTCCTTTGATGAAGTTTCGATGATAAGTGATCACTAAATGATGTGACATCAATAAATATGAATTATTTTATCGATTTTGATTGATGTCAATGAAACTGGACAAGATTGAATCACGAGTTACACTTAATAGTACAAATAAATGTTTTTAATGACGAATCACAACATTTTGATGAATAAACGAGGATATTTGATGAATAATTTATGTTTTTATGAAGTGTCGATGTTTTTTCTTTATGAAGAACATGTGATTTTGATAGCGAACAAGTAGTAGAACGTATGATGTTGATGAAAAACATATGATGTTGATAAAGAACACAGAGGACCAATCGAGATGAATGAATAACAGATGGTGTTGATGAAGAATAGATAAACGATCCAGAAAAAATTGTATCTATGATTAAAGGTTAATATATCATATTTACAAATTTGTCACCGTGTATTTTATGTTAATATGCTAATTAAATGAGTGGCTGAGAATGATTCTTCCATTCTCAACCTTTTTATTTTCTCAATTGAAGTCACTTCTCTCTCTCTCTCTCTCTCTCTCTCTCTCTCTCTCTCTCTCTCTCTCTCTCTCTCTCTCTCTCTCTCTCTCTATATATATATATATATATATATATATATATATATATATATATATATATATATATATATATATATATATATATATATATATATATATATATATATATATATATACCAAATTCCACTTTAATTAAGTAGTAATAAATTATTAAAAAATTTCATAGAAGAGATAATATGAATATAATATTTGGACCTTGTGTATGTAATTATCCTCCCCCTCTTCTAGCGAAACTTCATATATTTCTGCATAATGTGCATTTTTAGTTAAGTATTAATTGTTTTATGCTTTCAGAAAAGAAAAAAAAAATAAAAAATAAATAAATAAATAATTAAATAAAAAATAAAAAAAAAAAAAAAAGAGGAATTTTGAAAATTTATTCCATTAGGTGTATACATGAATCATCATATTATTTTCAATTTTATTGATACCCACTTGAAGTAACGTGCAAATGATTAAAAAAAATTGTTGTGTCAAGCAAGTTGAAGACGACACTTGTGAAGAAATCATAACTTTACATTATTATTCATCTTTTATGCCCAAGTTGAACTTCTGAATTCTGATCGGTACAAATCACCTATATATATATATATATATATATATATATATATATATATATATATATATATATATATATATATATATATATATATATATATATATATATATAGGTTTAGGTTCTATGGAAAACAAAAAACTCTAAAAAAACCATAAAAATCATAAAAATACATAAAAAAAAATACTTAGAGATCACAAGACTTTTTTTGAATTTTTTTTATAAAAAATCGTAGCTTTTTATAAAAATTCGCTAAAAAACAAAATAAAAAATATATTTTTTTTTTATAAAAAAAAAAGTTTTTTTTTTCAAATTTTTTTTCAGCGATTTTCTTTAAAATGCTGCGATTTTTTCTTAAAAAATGTCAAAAAAAAGTTTTGTGATCTCTAGGTATTTTTTTTTATGCATTTTTATGATTTTTAGAGTGTTTTTTGTTTTCCAAATAACCTATATATATATATATATATATATATATATATATATATATATATATATATATATATATATATATATATATATATATATATATATATATATATATATGGCTTTAAGGATTTTGTGGTTGTTATTTATCTAATATTAGGTATAGAACCATAAAAAATCACATAGTTTTAACAAAATACAATCAAATCTCTATACCGTCTTTCTTCTATCCTATATTAAATAAGATTATAGGCTTTGTACATATTTTTATGGAGTATAAAATATTTAATTTTGCACCACAAACCATGTATAAGAATACATTATCAAGTACTTATAAGCCTTCATATTCAAATTTAATATAGAAAACTATAGTGAAAGATTGAAATTGTTCATTAAAAACTCAATAAATTTCTTCTTATAACACATCAAAAAGAATCATGCAAGTATACATATGGTAGGTATCAAAGAAAGTTATTAAGCCTACTAGAGGTCAAATATAAACAACACATTTGAAATATATAGATGTTGTGATTAAATTATAAAATCTGAAATAATATGAACTCAAAAGTAATAGGAAGAATCTAACAATAAAAAAATTATGTTTCTAAATAAAAATGAAGTCAATTTTAATGGTTTTATACATAATATTACATACATGACAATCACATATTCAATTTTCATATATATATATATATATATATATATGAAAAAGTTCAAATGATAATCATTATTAATAAAAAAAAAAAAAACCAATAAAACAATCTAAAGCATCGAAATGTAACGCAATCAACGACAAAATGAAGGGTTGTAAACTTTTACAATGGATGCAAATGCACCGGATTATAACAAAGTCCACTTTCTTTTTTTAGTTTAATTTTTTTTCAAGCCATGTTTTTTATCAAAAAAAAAAAAAAAAAAAAAAAAAAAAAAAAAAAAAAAAACTATATACCCTTGTTTGGGATTTTTCATCATTTTTCCATAGAGATCCATATTGGTATATAAAAAAATGATTTTTTTTTAAAAAACTCACTTTATTTTATGTTTGTTGACCAGTAGGTCTATTTTTTATTGAAAAAAATTAATAAATATATCAAAATTCTTACTTTTTGTTACTCTTTAAACGTAGATTCATATTAATGTTTAAAAAAAAACTGATATTTCAGTTCAGATTCACATTATGAATCTTCTCAGATTCATAGTGTGCATAATAGTATGTTAGATTTACAATGTGAATCTGAACTGATCGAGCTTGTTCGATTGTGAATGTTAAAAATTGAAATATTTACAGTGTAGATTCACTATGTGAATCTACAGTGATTGAGGTTTTTTTAGTCGGTATTGATGTTTATTAATAGAGTACAAAAAATTAATATTTTTGATATAATTATTATTTATTTGATAAAAATAAACTTAAATATTGAAAAAACTCACAAAATGAAGTGAGTTTTTTTCGGAAAAAAAAATCGTTTTTTGTATATCAACATGATCTCTACGGAAAGAGGACGAAAAATCGAGAACGACATATTCGGTTTTTTTTTCGATAAAAATGTGGCCTAAATAACTTAAAACGAAAAAAAAAGAGGTGGGTTTTTTGGTAAGGAGGTGGATTTTTGGTATAATCTGGTGTTCGTGCATCCAATGTACAACTGTACATCTATTTTCTTGGACGTTGATCATTATGATTTCCAACGGTCACGATTGGTGTTTTTTTTTAGAAAGGGAACTTCCCTAACGAGGGTTTCCGGGCCAGCTTTCGCGCACCGACTAATCACCCGCTGCAAACATAAAGCTTTGTCTCATGCCCTAGAATCACTGCAGACGAACCTCCATGGCCACAAGGGCTGAGTGGTGCAAAGATTTGAACACGAGTCAATAGGTTATCCACCATATCTTCCACATGCCTTACCAAGTCACGACAACCCAAGTGGTTACGATTGATTTCTTGGTTCCTTGTTAATTATCGTTCTTTATTGGACGTCACCCTATATATATATATATATATATATATATATATATATATATATATATATATATGTATATATATATATATATATATATATATATATAGAGAGAGAGAGAGAGAGCTAGGTTCAAGTATTCTAACTAATTATTGTACAGATATCGTATGCTATGAGAATGATAAAGAAAATATGTTGTTTGATAATATAAATACGTTCAATCTTATATAACTATTGTCATTAACATACATTCTCACTAATTAAATCACCTATAAAGTTATTATAATCTTATTATTATTATTCTCATTTCTGTCAGAATGTTGTCAAAATGAAAATGAGTGAAAAACGATGTGTGAGAACAAAATTAAATAATAATTAGCAAGAATGCATGAAAATAACGATATTTTTATAAGGTTGAATGTATTCGCAATGCTAAACAACTTATTCTCTTAGTAATTCTCATAGAATCCGATATCCGCACAATAACTAGTTAGAATAGAATAATCTAAACATATATATATATATATATATATATATATATATATATATATATATATATATATATATATATATATATATATATATATACACACACTAGCTGTGTAATCACATTTATTTTCATTCGTCAAAGAATTTTATTTTAATATTCTTGATATAGTAATTGGTTCTTTTCGGTGATTGGTGTCTTTTCAGTAGGTGGTGAACAGTTTCTTTCGTCGTATAATTTTTTTAAACGAATAGTTTTATTATATCTAATTGTTAGCTTATGGTGAATAGTTTTTTTCATAACTTTATATATTAAAAATAACATGCAATATCAATGAATAGTTTGTTTTGGAAAATAATTTCATTTTAGTTTTAAGGGTTATCGAATTAATTTGTTTCTGGTGGGTTATCGAATTAATTTGTTTCTGGTGGGTTCTCTTGGAGAGTGGATAGTGAAGGAGAATGGACGTGGGCTGAAAAACGTGACTTCTAATCTAATCATTTATAAAAATAACGAACATACATCCAAAATCATTAGTAGATAGTAGGATTGCTCAGAAAATTGAAGCATTTATCATTGTGATCATGATAAAAATATATAAATTAAAATTAATTTTACGTAATCCAAATATTGGTTATTTTGTTGTGTTAGTAGAAAATGATAATTTACATGAAAACAACATATTACTAGTATATATATTTTTTTATTTTATAAAATAAAAATTGAAAACCTAAGATATATGTTTATAATTATTTAAGAATCAAATTTGATTCAAATTTATTTATGAACTTTTAAAATAGTCTGCTTAAACACTAATTGAACGAATGTGAATATGTATTATTTTAAGTATTTACATGTAAGTATCTCGCTATTATGTTAAAAATGAGGTACATTGCTTATACAAAAAAAAAAAAGTAAAATACACTGCCATTTTCCTATAATTTGTTCATACAATATAAACATGCATAACAAGATTTATAATGCCTATACCATGGCATCATAACAACTACTAGCCAACAACATATTTACATCATTTTACATATTTACATCATTTGAAGGTAAAAAGAATGCAAAATATGGAAAAACTTTACAGACATTTGAGAGCATAAACATATTACAAAACTTACTTAACATATTGTAAATAAAACAAACAAAAGCTAACGAGCTAACTTTTACAAAAAAATGTTATAAAAAAAAAAAAAAAAAAGACCACTTAATATTTGACTACTAAGGGCAACCATGAGTACCCTCCCTATGAGTTAAGTGGGTTGCACCTCGAACCCCTTTGACTTCTCTTTGGCAGCCTTGTCTCCAACAACATGTTTACTACAACTTAGGTTATTAATATAAACTATTCCCTTTTAAACCTGAAAATAATGATAACATTAGAGCACCAGGTATCTCCTTTTAAGCCAAAAGTTACATGCAATTGATGATTTATGCATTCCATCATCGCCTCTCCATAAGTTTTGGAATGTGTCACCATTCTTCACCTGTTTCAACAAAAACCGAAATCACAATCTTGAAATAAAAACTCACAAAAAAACGAGAAAACCACTAAGTAGATGTGTTAAATAATGAACGTCATTCACACATATATAGTCAATAAGAATGTATTGGAACAAAAGAAAAACGCAAAGAGGAGAAAAACATATCATCCAAAAATGAATATTAAAATATGCAAATTCCATAACCAATATTTAGTTGGGATCAACAATACAATGTAATTTTGTTATAGTGGAAGGTCATTGACTGAATATTGTTATCATTGTTGTTTCACACCTCCATATCATAGTAGTCACTTTTCAACTTCCTGAACCAATGTCATTTCCATTAACAACATTTACATTTGTTTTTTCCACATCCGTAAAAATGAGATAAAAGCCCCAATAAGAAATTTTTTTCAAGGAAAATGGTTGAGGATCAACATTCAACCAATGATATTAAAATTCTAAAGTGTGTGAGTCTGTGATTACAAAATGAAAAAAGATAGACATAACTGGGTGGTGAGAACTAAAATACATTGGCATTTATATCAAAATTAGTATCTGGAACAACATAACAACAACTTGAAAGTCAAACATAGAAAAAGTTTTCATCAAAAAATAATAAATTTTTTTTTATTCCTAACCATTTAAGAAGATTTAGTTAGCAAGAAACCGAAAAAATAAGAACCCCATCTTGATCTATAATAATTAATTAAGAAGCTTCAAAAATCTCATTTGTTTATATAGACCGGGACACAAAGAAAGATGAGATTGAGGTGGTCCAACTGTGGCATATAAGGTTTGCGATGAAGACAATAACGTCTAGGGTTTACAATGACAAAGAGGCAGAGTGATGATGGTCATAGTGGTGGCATTTAGGTTGTGCGGTGAATTGTGAGCGAAAGAGATGGATGGAGTAAAGATTAGGTCTCGATTGTGAGAGGAATACATGGTTTGGGTGTATAGAAGTGAGAAGGGATCAAAGAGAACAAATTTAGAGCTAGTTTGTAAAAAATACCAAACATCTAGATCAGTCGTCGAAGAAGAGGAAGAAGAAAGGATTGTGGTGCTTATTTAACAGCTTACTTGCAGGGTGGAAACTGGATAACAACGGTTTTTGGCTGTATCTGACTTTAAAGAGCAGTTAGTGGTGTTAGAGTTTCAGACATTAATGGAGATCATTGGTATGTTTAGGTGTACATTATGAATCTAGGGTTTTCAAAGAGAACATCAAAAATGGAAAAGGTAGAGATGACGGTGTTAGGGGGTGGGGGTGTGGCACGATTTTATAGTGAGGACTTGTGGAATGAAAACTTGCGATCGTCTGATTTCAGTTCAAAATGGGGAAGAATCTGATATTAGGCACGCCAGGTCAAACTGAACCCGTAAGCATGGACATACAATGGATGTGGTGTTAAAATTAGGGAAAACTACAATAAAGTCCTTACATATTGGCCTCATAATCGATTTAGTCCCTATATATTTTTTTTATTCAATTAAGTCCCAAATACCGGTAATCGTATTCAATTTAATCCTTTGACCCGGTCAACAGGTCATCCAACTTTCAAAAATTACATTTTTGGCCCAGATTTCAAAATTTATTACAAATTTGGTCCAAAATTTACACTTTTTGCCCGCATTTTAATTTTTTTTTACAAATTTGGTCCAAACTTTACCTTTTTTGCCCAAATTTTAGAATTTTATTATGATTTCATCCTAATTTTAGTTTTTTTGCAACTTTTTTTTTTTCAAAAAATTGTTTCTAATATGTTTTTTCTTTATAAAATCATATTTATACCAAAAAAATGTATTTTCACATAAAAATCTTATATTTTCTATATAAAACTTTTTTTAAAAAGTTTTTTGTATATGAAATATCTAGTTATAAAAATATGTATTTATTTAGTATATAAATATATATAAATTTGTTTTTATAAAAAAATGTATACACACCTATCACCTTATATATATATATATATATATATATATATATATATATATATATATATATATATATATATATATATATATATATATATGCACACAAATAGGTGTGTATCTATATTTTTTTTATAAAATCGTGTTTGTTTATATTTTTTTTTATAAAAACGTGTTTGAATAACTTTTTATATAATACGTGTTCGTATACATTTTATAAAAATGTGTTTAAACAAGTTTTTATATAATACGTGTTTGTATATATTTTATAAAATCGTGTTTGTATACATTTTATAAAATGTATACAAACACGTATTATATAAAAAAAAATATTCAAACATGTTTTTATAAAAAAAATATAAACAAAAACGATTTTATAAAAAAATAGATAAAATAGGTGTTTGTATACATTTTTTTTCATAAAAACGGATTTCTATATATTTATATACTTAATAAATACTTATTTTTATAACTAAATATTTCATATACAAACACGATTTAATAAAAAAAAATATAGATACACACCTATTTGTGTGCATATATATATATATATATATATATATATATATATATATATATATATATATATATATATATATATATATATATATATATATATATATATATATATAAAGGTGATAGGTGTGTATACATTTTTTTATAAAAACAAATTTATATATATTTATATACTAAATAAATACATATTTTTATAACTAGATATTTCATATACAAAAAACTTTTTAAAAAAAGTTTTATATAGAAAATATAAGATTTTTATGTGAAAATACATTTTTTTGGTATAAATATGATTTTATAAAGAAAAAACATATTAGAAACAATTTTTTGAAAAAAAAAGTTGCAAAAAAACTAAAATTAGGATGAATTCATAATAAAATTCTAAAATTTGGGCAAAAAAGGTAAAGTTTGGACCAAATTTGTAAAAAAAAATTAAAATCCGGGCCAAAAGTGTAAATTTTGGATCAAATTTGTAATAAATTTTGAAATCTGGGCCAAAAATGTAATTTTTGAAAGTTGGATGACCTGTTGACCGGGTCAAAGGATTAAATTGAATACGATCACCGGTATTTGGGACTTAATTGAATAAAAAAAATATATAGGGACTAAATCGATTATGAGGCCAATATGTAGGGACTTTATTGTAGTTTTCCCTTAAAATTAACCAAAGATTCAAAATTTTGAATTCCGCTTTAAATGCCTGATGTAACTGATTTGGAAAAAGATGCTTATTATGAATAAAACACAATGCATCTTGAGTTTATATTTAAAGTTATATAATTTATACTACTTAAATTTGTTATTATTATATTGATGGTTTGTTATACGTTCAACTTAAGCATGTTTAAAAAAATATATTATTATATTCAATTATAAAGATATTTATTTTATAAGATATTTTTGATGGGTTTGAACCATAAGAACTTTCATATGTGCACATGCAAACCTTATTGCTTAGATCTAGGTTTCTCAATTGAACATGCTTTGTATCCAAGACTTTGAATCATAGATCTAGTGTAAACAAACAAATTACAACATATGAAATCAGATATAGAATAATACCTTGAGTTATTTTCTTGGAAACTTCTTTTCCTTGGAGCTTAGAGTCACAATTGTCACTCCTCTAATGGCTTACAAACACCTACTAGCAAGAAGACGATATGAGAGAGAATGAGAGGTGAGAAATCGGCTCTAGGGTTTCCTCAAAGCATAGAGTGGCCGGTTTCTCCTTCCCTAGGGGTTTATTTATACTATGAGCTCCTAGGGATTTACCTTAAACCCTAATCGGATAACTTAGCCTCAAAGCAATCCAAATATCCTTCTAGATAGGGCCTTGGATGATTTCTAGGATATCCATATCCTTAAAATCGTCCCTTCCCATATCCATAAGGATTCATAGCCTAAAACACAACTATCACACATTTGACAGTTTATGCCTCTTTATTTAATTAATCTCTTTAAGTCGCTAATTTAATTCCTAATTAATTTATGACTTATATTAATCAAACAATATTATTATTCCTTTAATATATTATTATTATAACAATTAGTAATAATATTTCTTCTCTTTATATAAATCACTTTGTCAAGTTGCTATGGTGAAGGCAACCCAAAAGGACCATGCACAACCGGGTCAAGTAATTCCCAAATATAGTTACTGCCTTAGACACTAATCTAACAATTTTATACATACATACACACATACATACATACATACATATATATATATATATATATATATATATATATATATATATATATATATATATATATATATATATATATATATATATATATATATAGAGAGAGAGAAAGAGAGAGAGAGAGAGAGAGAGAGAGAGAGAGGTGCTCCATTGAGATTAAAAAACAAATATAGATCTTAAGATTCAACCGCAATCATATATTTCTCATTTTTCGCTCTAACCCTCAGGCACACCAGCACAACGGAATAGTTTATAATTATAAATGATTATGCAGCGTCGTGCGTTCCTTTTTCCCTCCTCTTCCTTCCTCACCACCACCACCACCACTACCACCCCTCTACCAACCGACCACACAACTGTCACCGTCGTCAACTATATGACCGCCACCTCTGTCACCACTACCTCCTCCCCTACCACTACCATAATCATATATGATTAAGCATTTTCTGAACATATGTATATGTATAATCATTTATTATTAGACATATATGTCTATACATGTATATGATTATACCTCTCCGCTATATAATCATTAATGATTAGTCAAACCCCGATGTTGTCAGTATGTTGAAGCGTTGAAGCAACAAATGGGAAATATGTGGCAGAGGTTGAATTTCAAGAACTTTATTTTTTTTTTAATCTCAAGTGAACTGTCCGATATATATATATATATATATATATATATATATATATATATATATATATATATATATATATATATTAACTCTCTAAAAACCATTTTTAAAAATTTTTTCGTTAAAAATATTTTGGACAAATCAAACATTAATATTATATTAATCAAACTTTTTCATTTACTAGTTTACAACTAGTTGCTATTTGGCATTGGATCCTCGTCAGCCCGCCGTTGCACCACCACATGACCACCGTCGGACTAAAACCAAAATTAGTTGCATATTTGTGGTCGTATTCATAGCTTAATCGGACAAACAATGTAGATCTCATTTATTGGTAATACTTTTTAATATATACAATTTTATTTTTGTAGTCAAATATACAAAATATAAAAAAAAAAAAAATAGAATTATACCTTGACAATTTTAATTTTTTTTGTTCTAAATGATAGAATTTTTTTTTAAAAAAAATATATATCATTTATAAGACATATTCATATACAACTTAATACAGTACATTTTTAGTTTACTAGGTAAAAATAATAAGATAATATAATCCATTATATATACTAATTCACATATTCAAATAAATAAAACCTAAACTCTGCCACCGGCAACAACACCAACTACTACCATCTGCCATCACGAACAACATGAGCTACTGTCAAACCCATCTTTTTTTCCATATCATATATGTATATAAAATCAATTTTTGGCAGCTTTAATATTATGTTCACAAATTAATAAACTAATTAATTCATTTATTTCGAGTTTAATGCACAATAATTATAAAAACTAATACATTCTTACATATTTATACAACACAATATATATATATATATATATATATATATATATATATATATATATATATATATATATATATATACTAGTCGTTTACCCGCGCTAAGCGTCGGGGGACAAAAAGTTTCTTTCGGAAGATAGTTTTAGTGTGATGATTCATTTCCTTTAGACGTGAGCTATTTAGTTCGGCCTTATGGTAGACTAATTTGTGTCGAATAGTTCATTTCAGCGGATAGTTTCTTGCTAGGTGCATAGTCATACAATACGACATAAGTTAAGTATACATTTAGAATTTCATCTAATAGTTCATACTTGATTTTACAATATATAAATAACAACAATCTGAAATCATGTAATTTTGTACATTTATAACATATCCAATATATAAACTACACCAATCTGCAATCATGTTGCTTCATCTGATAGCCATGCATTAAACATCAAATGAGTGTTTAAGATCCATATTTGAAGAAATTGTAAAATAATAAGTTATTTTATCTTGGTAACTGTTTTTTACAATTTTTGTCTAAGGGTAAAATAGTCATTTTAAAATTAATATAGCAGTTGAGTCGTTAAATTTAATGATTCACACACCAAAACTAATATAAGACCTGGAAAGAAAGCATGGGACAGTAAAAAGAAACATTTTTGAACCAGAACTATAAAAAGTGCTAAACTTAAGGACCAAAACTATGTTTTAGTAAAAGTTCGGAGGCAGTAAGGGTAACAAATATGTTTTGTGATTAGTTTTCAGAAAGAAAACTTACATTGTTACATGTTAATCTTTTGAAATCCTACTAGACTATGCTATGCAACCAGTTTTCTTTAATTATCTATTAATTTAACCAACTTGTCTGTGATTCAAGGATATATACTTGAAATATCATCTATCCAGACAACACTTTTATCCTTCAGAAAAGTATTTGATTATCATATATACAATTGAAAGTGAGATACCTAAAGAGATATTGCTCCTTTGTGCAACCAAATTGTTATTACCGTATTGAAGAGATGTCCACTTATTAGCTTCAGCTTTTGCAAGCCGGATTTCAACTTTGGTTGACAGAACTTCAAATCTACACCTTTTAGGGACTATCTGCCAATTACCACAAAAAAAATATGCATATTAGTTGTTGAAACACTACAAAATTCAAATTCATCAACAACATCCAAATAAGTGTCATGGATATCAATAAGTTATCGAAGTAGTTCAACGAAAAGTTAGTGTATAAGAGTTATGATAAGATGCTTTTGTTGTTTCGTAAAACACTAAATTAAAAAATAAATAAATAAAAAAACACTTCTTAGGAGCACCAATCATATCCTAAAAAAGAAAGTTCCATTTCAATTTTATTTTGTTGTGACAAACAAGAGTTTATTGTTTCATCATAGATTTTATTTTGTAATAATTACACCATAAGTGAAACAACCTTGTTTTAATAGAACATGACATCAAACTTACATTAAAAGACATGGCAATACAGTTGCAAGCTTCAAGTGCCAAGTTTCCTCGTGTATCCTGATGATAAAATATCAAATTTTGAGCATTTTGCTATAACACGCGAAACCTTCAAATAATAGCAGCATAGTTTTAAGTTGATGACCTGTGAAGATTCTTGTGGAATAATATTAACCATGTTGTGATGAATAAGTGTAGGTAATGATAGAAGTTCTTGGGTGTATCTTGCAATCTTGCATCACCAAAGAATAAACTGTCATTGCCAATAACCTGAAAAAAAAATATAAATATAGTATTAAATCTCATGTTTTGGATATACAAAACATAAACAGTAAACATAAATGTATAATAAGTACCTCATCATGAATTGCATGATAAGGGAACTCATTTTGAGAAAATGTTGCAGATAAGGAAAGAAGTGAACATAAAACCCTTATCCTTAGTTTTGGCGTAATCTTACAAAACTATGATAAATCATTAAAAAACTAAAATTGGATATAATTTTTATTTATAAAATTGAGAGACAGAAGCCTAACCATGATTGGGAATCAAACAATGATAATATGTTATTTGGAATGTAGGTAACTCCTTGATCCAAATTACCTTTAGCAATTAAATTCAACATTATATAAAAAATAAGAAATAAAAAATTGTTTAATCGTAAACAAATATTTTTCAAGATGAGTAACCAAAAAATGAATTAACTTGGAACCATAAGCATGAAGATGCACAGCTTTCTCATTAAGGAAACAATACAATCAACATTTTCACTCTTACGCATGCCTACATACATACACATTTAAAGCTAATTTAAGGGTTGTTTCTTTTTTAAGGAAACAAATCAATGAGGGCAAATTTGTAAAAATAAATAAATAAATAAAAAATAAAAAATAAAAAAGAAGTTAAGACTTAATAGGGAACTGACCATCTACCAGGTTAACACCTTGTATGCAACTGATTGCGGAGTATAAAAGCCCATATGAATGAGAAATCAAACCACTCAACAAAGAAACCTGATATTTTAACAAGATTAATAATAATCTCTTGATCAATTTAAGTAAACCAAAAAAAATCAAAATTTTATTTACCTCTACAGTCTTAAGGTATAAGATTAACTGCCTGGAATAAGAGGGAATACATGCTATTGTAACTTCATTAAAAGTAATGCAAGATTTTATAAAATTTAAAGTATCTTTTTTCTCTCTCAACCTTAAAGCTCTGGTTGCTAAAAAATTGCTAGAATGAACAAGAATCTCCTTCAGATCATTCTTGCTGCTAAAAGCTCCATGACACTCAATCAAGAAAGTCCAATGTCGGTCCAAATCCACACCATGGTCAACCTGACAATAATGGCCACCCAAAATTAGATAAAATGATAAAATTACATTTTAGGTCCCTGTGTTTAGGTGTTTTGATTCGGATCAGGTCCAAAAAAATCTTTAGCAATTATGGCCATATGCTCTCATAAGATGGTTTCATGATTTTTTTGGTCCTTATCCCTTATAAAAATGACTATTTTACCCTTTATTTGATTACTTTCCATAAGAAAATATATAAATTAGAGTACATTACAAATTTTTTCCCTGTGCTTTACTCAAAATCACAAGTTTGGTCCATTTTTTTGAAACTCCAACAGGTCCCAAAGTAACCCTCAGTCGATACTCAAAGCTAAAATTGACATAAAAAATAGAATATAATTATTTATGAGAAAGATAAGGAACAAAGTATCAAAGATTAAAGAACAAAGATAAAGAACAAATCACAAGCTAACCCAAGCACTGATCCAATGATAAACTCCTTGACCACACTTGGGCCTTTCAACACTGGACGAGCAACCCTACCAGCAAGCATCGTTAATTCTGTACTCAAACATGAATATCAGTAAATCTTCCCATGATCGTAAAGAAATCCTGAACATAGCAAGTATATATGAAACCAAACTAATGTTTAATATAAGTAATTAGGCTAAATAAAACTTTACCTGCCATGGGCTTTTACTGTTTCGATCTTTGTTAATGAACCGAAGATAGCCTATAATTGTGAAAGATTGAATTCATATGGATCTGTAACAACAGAGAGACCTGTAACAACTTGAGAAAAAATCCGATTCGATATAAAAAGAACTGAAAAAATTGCTTAGCAGAGAGACCTGTAGAGTAACAAAAAATTTAGAGAAACATAAAGATTGATTCTTGAATCATGAGTTGTGAGTTTCGGGTGAACTGATATATGGAAAAGTGTGACTCCAATGTTTACCTTGCAAAGAAGTCGCACGTAGGTCGGTTGCAGACTTCGATCGTCATCGGCTATCTATCGAAAGACTCGTCTGGACAAGGTCTGAATCGAAGTCTTGTGCTTCAAAACTTCACTAATAAAGTTTCAAATCACTAATTTGAAGGGTTTTGGAAGGAAATCGGTTCAAGGGTTATGGAAGGAACACAGGGCTGCGGAGAAGCCAAATATAAGGATGATGGAGACTGGTAGTGATGGTGGAGACAATACTGATTTTCCTTCCTATATGTCTTCTTTAAAGCCACAAGTAAGAAAATGGAAAAGTGAAGACATCACAAAATCAACGACGCTATTTTCTCAATGCAAATACTTCATCCACCCGCATCTCCATCGGCGACGCGGTCACCGCTCGTTATACGTGAGCCCATGGCCGCCTTTCAGTCGGTGTGTATTATATATGGTGGGGCTCAATCGGAGGATGGATTAATAGAATTTGGGGAAGTTGTACAGAAATCTTGAAAGTCCTAAACCCAGAGAAATAACAGCCCTCATCGATTTGAATATGGAGCATCCCTAGTCAAGAACATGTAGAAATGGAGGCGACGTCTTTAGGAGGTTGTGGCCATGTGGTGGCGGTGAGTAGTGCTTTGATGGCGGCTCTTGTCTGTAGAGGAGATTAGGGTAACATTGGGATAAGGTAATACCGATTACACATATACGATGTGATTATAAGCTTAATATTGTTGTACATGACGTAATAGCTATTGTACCTCTTAATTTTCAAGAAATGGGCAATATGTTTAATAATATATATATATATATATATATATATATATATATATATATATATATATATATATATATATTCACCAGAAGATTAATACAAAATTTCATTAAAAATTTACACTTAATATAGTCAATTTACAGTTTTATACCATCAATTCACTGTTCGGTACACAAAATTCTTAGTTTAATATAACAAATTCACAAATTAATGTAAAAAAATTATGCATTGACAACCATATTCTCAACTTAAAACATTCATTTATACATTCAAATCTATAGGCTAGTGCTTCTTTCAAAGTTTATTTAGGCAAACATTCAAAGTTTTAATTTTCCATTCCTTATTTAAAATTATATACAATCATAATAAATCGTATATTCACAGCTTATTTAACATCCTAAAACACAATTTTTTTTTTAAATGTATTCAATTCATAAGAAACTGATATCAAAATGGTTGAAAGAGTATAATTGTAACATGTTATCAGCGTACAAATTCCCAAAATCACTAAGTATGGAACAACATAGAGTGGTGTGGTGCGATCAGGCTGGACTCTTCCCTTTCAAAATAGACGTACCTAAAACATAAATTGAAAACTGCAAGTACAAAGCCTAGTGAGTTCCCCCAAAATACCATATATTAAACAAGCATATTCGAGTGCCTGCGTACCCCTTCGGTCTATTTCAATCAAATATTGCAAAGCATATTTGGGTGCTTGCACATCCCTTCGGTCTATTTCAACCCGATACTATCATGCATATATATGGGTGCTTGCAATCCCCTTTGGTCTATTTCAATCGGATATCGAGTCTATTTCACCCCTACTACTTCCACATAATACCATAATAGAAATCACAGAGTCATCAAGCAAATACTTACATAACTGACAATTATCGCAAAGACAATCATCACACTATAACAAAAAACTAGTGGGTCGACCTTGGTGCCTTCGACCCATGGATATTTCAAAGGAATACTCACCTTAGATTGTGGGTATCAAATCGCACTCAGTGGATGACTCGCGGACTCTTCTCCCTATCACATAATCATAAAACCCTAATTAGAACTTAGGTCACATTTTAACCCAAAGGTCCAAAACCCTAAGCAAAATAACTCCTTTACCTTTGCCTTATTGGGCCTCCTTTCCTCCAAGGCCCAAATTCATAAAAACCTAAAAAGGCATCGAAGCCCACTATAGGGCCTTTAAGACACAATATGGCCTGCGAACCTCAAATATGGCCTTAGGCCTAAAAATGACCTACTATGTCACACCCTGAAACCGAAGGCGGAAACGTCTTGGGGCGGAGGTGACTTCATGGGGATATCATAACCAATGTACATAGTATGCAAAGTAAAACACAAAACATTACATTACATAGATTTCATTACTTCAGTTGAAAAGTAAAGTCGTACAAGTTTCATAGATACATAGTTTAAACAAAAGAAAGACGTGACTTCCATTCGCTCCGTCTTCTGCAAAAGGATGCGGGGTACTTGTCTAAGTAGAACCTGAGAATACAAGCATTTTAAAAATTAGCAAAAAGTTGGTGAGTTCATAAGCGGTTTGTTTTTATGAAAATGTACAAGATTCCTTTTGATTTCTGAAAATGTTACAACCGAAGGAAAATCCCATATTTTCCTAATGTGAAAGATGTATACTGAAAAAGCTGATTAACCTTGTAAAGTGTGTTTGTTTACCAACCTAAAAATGTAATGTAAAAGATGTATACTGAAAGTAAAGTTTAGTTGTTCTGTTATGTTACACTGTTCAGGTTATGAATTGTGATTACCCCAGGAAAATCCTATATTTTCCTAATGTGAAAGATGTATATTGAAAGTCTGGTTACCCTTGTAAAGTGTGTGTTAGTTTACCGACCCGAAAAGTAATGTAAAAGATGTATGCTGAAAATGTATTAGTTTTAACACATTTATAAAACTAATATATACCAAGTAAACTAGTTACTTAACTCATTATTACTACTAAGTAAATCTTTGTTATCCAAATTGCGAGTTCCATAACCATACTATAGACTAATTATGGCAATAAGTAGTCCATCTTACTTTATGACTTTCGTCACCCTTGAACCTTTCGGTTCGGCTGTAGCTAGCAGCCAGGTGCGGGATAGTCAATCCCGTATAGATCTATACACTCAAGTCACGCTCCCTATCTAAGAGATTATGGTTACAGAGGCGCTCCTCCACTCGCATATCTCTGTGGAGTGTTCTCCGAGGATGTGTCTCTAATTTATAGGAATAATAAATCTAAAAGACGATCCTCCACTCGCGTATCTCTGTGGAGTGTTACCAAGGACAAATGAAATATACTAAGTTTCTTGTTCAAAGTTCAAAGATTATGTTTTTAACTATTATAATGTGGATAAAACCATTTGTGAAAAATATAAAGTACAACAATTTATAACAGTTTTCACAAATACTATGATAATGAAATCTGCAAATTCAAACGGTTAACTGATATGATTAACAGTGTTATAAACATACGTAGTACGAAACACAATACTTATAAATAAGTTTTGAGTACAAGTATTACTTGTACTTTGCTTGTATTCCCCCCTCCCCCTGAAAACAGTGAAAAACATTGAAAAATGGTAGGGGTATGAACTCACCGGACGAGAAATGTGTCGACGGGGATGCTAAACGTCGGATCAAGGCTTGAAAACGTGCGAGGTTCCTATATAATGTTAAATGATACACAAATGTATCTAATTAGACTTTAAAACACTAATCAGATACAATTATACACTCCAAGACGTGAAAACACTTCAAATTAAGTGTTTGGAGTGACCCGGGTGACTTTTCAGGACATGAATGGCTAAGGAATGGAGTTTACTCTCCAAGAGTAAACTCTAGGGAGTGTTCACGGCCTTAAACACCTCATCCCCATGAGTTTACGGCTGTAAACTCATGGTGGGGTGTTTTATGTGCTAAATGGCCTTAAATCAAATGAGGGGTGTTGCTAGGTTTGGTTCTAGGGCATTATCAAGGAACTAACTCAACCATATGGACCAATTTATGAGTTTACGATAGTAAAGTAAGTGTTTACGGCCGTAAACTATCACCCACATCATTCTTAATTGTTTTGAAGATCAATGATTAATCACAAATGATTCAACTCAATTTTACAAGACTTGGGGTGAGTTTAGGGCATCAAATCACACATATATAGGAGTTTACGGCCCTGGAGCATATGCTATGGCCGTAAACTCTCAAATGAATGGGTTTTTTTATGTTTAAGACCCCTAAATAATCTTTGGTTGGTTCTATGATTTATTCCAAGGCTTTTGAGGTGTGTAAGTTGCATTTTAACACCCAAAAAGGAGTTTACTCCCCATGAAATGGTGTTCACGGCCCAAGCTTGTTCTTGGGCAGTAAACTCATGTTTACCCTTCAAAAATGATATTCAAGGTGTTCTAAGTCCAATCCAATAAGTCTTTAAGCCATATCTAAGCTCTTATGGATTTTAAGGCTCAAAAACCTCATTTACATATGTTCACGACCTAAGGTTGTTCCAGGGCCATAAACACATGTTTATGGTCCTATTCCATGATTTGAACATGAAAATGAAGGCTAAGGATGTTATACTAGGAGCTAGGATGATTACCTTGGTCTTTTGAGGCTTGAAATGGATGATTTTTGGACCAAATTCTTGAGTTGAGGAGAGAGGTTAGAGAGAGAGTGTGTGAAAAGGCTCCAAATGAGTCTTAATTCACTTTAAATATGGTTTGAATTGGATACACGGTGGAATTCTATCCGATACCGATGTTAACCGATGTTTTGGGTCGCACCCGATTAAGTTATCGTTACCCGATATGGTTGAAACTAAAAATTTTCAAATTACTAGTTAGGGACGTTTTCACATGTTTCCAACATGTTTGGATACTTACAAGGTCAAATAAAAGTCTTAACTTAATTGACCTAATCCAAAAACGAAATCGGGATAATTTGTTTAAAACGAGTTTTACGGACGAAACAGGTTGCGGCGATGGAAAAACTTCGGGTTGTCACATTATCCCCTCGTTAGAGGGAATTTCGTCCCGAAATTCAAAGATTAAGATACAAGTTATGGAAAAGGATGCGGATGTGTCTACTGTATCGGGTGTTCGCGCTCCCAGGTGAATTCAGGTTCTCGCTTAGAAGTCCAGCGAACCTTCACTGACGGGACATGGCTTTGTTTCGTACGTTTGATCTCTCGATCTATCGTATCGATTTGTTCAACAGGGATTACTAGGGTTTCATCGGACAAGTACTTCTAAAGATTTGGGACGTGGGAGACAGGATGGATGTTTCTAAGTTCTGAAGGTACTCAGAGTTCGAAGGCTACGGGATGGATCCTAATGAGGATCTCGAATGGTCTAATGTACCACGAGTTAAACTTTCCGAGCTTTCCATAGTGTGGTATGCCTTTCCAGGGTGAGACCATTAACTGGACACGATCTCCAACCTGGAATTCCAGAGGTTTTCATTGTACATTGGCGTAACTCTTATGTCGATCTTGTGAAGTTTTCAATTGTTCTCGGGTCTGGATGATCTTCTAGACGGTTTCACAGATGATTTCAGAACTAATGTGGGTACTACCGGGGAATCGACTCTGGGTTAGCTGCGTGTCTCCTATCATGGCCTAACACAAGGAAATACGTACTTTTGACTGTAGAAGGTTCCAAATGGTGAGTCTGGATACTGGTGAGATAACTGTTATTATACGAGGGCTTGATCAATGGGAAAGGGGTATCCCAAGTTGCTCAGTAATTTATGACACATGCTCCCAGCATGTATTCCATGACTTGAACAAATCTCTCACTCTGTCCAATTGTCTGAGTATGATAAGTTGTACTCATGTCTAGTTTGGTTCCGTGAGTTTTCTGAAGGAATCTGCCTAAATCTTGAGGTAAACCTGCTATCTCTACCAATGATATTGGACGCAGGTATACTATGCAGTCGGACTACTTATTGGATGTGGGTTCGCGTGAGTCTTTCTATCTTGAATGATTCTTTGATCGGAAGGAAGTGAACGGATTTTATCGAAGGATTGACCATTTCCAAATGGTATCGTAATCACTCAGGAAAACTAGATAACTTGATGATGAAGTCCATGTTGGTTATTTACCATTTCTATTCGAGTATCTAGGTTGCTGGGACAGTCCCGAGGGTTTCTGGCTAGGATTCTCAGGTCTGAGTGAGTAAACGGGTCAAGATGGTCATTGTTAATGTCTTAGTCTTACTGTCTAAGCTTTCCTTTTCGGCTAAGGGTGCCTCATGTTCATGTCTTTCTGATCGAAGCTATGCTGTAGTCTCTTAACGTCAGTGAAATTCGTATACTTGGTTCCATAGAGATCATGTCTCTCATCCTTAAGTGTAGGGACTGCTGCCCCAAATTCCAAGTTGTGAGTTGTGTAGTTAACTTCGTGTGTGTCTTCATTGCTCACTACATGAGTAAGGGAAAATGGTTTGACCGAACGGTATCAATACGAACTCCTAGTGATCCTATCGAGTCCTGAATACTGTCTTGGAGGCATTATCCTCACGAAACTCGTAGCTGACGGTGTCTTGACATAGGGTCTATCTTCGAGGAGTAACCAGCTCCTGGATATTATCGAAGAATTCATCTACTCGGGAAAGAGGATATCGTTTTTGACGGTCAACTCATTAAGTCGATTGGATAACTCCTGCATTTCTACTGGGCACAAATGGTACGGAGATTTGGCTGCGAAGGTAGTTCCAGAGATTAAGTCGATACGAGACTCGACTTGACGTTCGAGAGGAATTCTCGGGAACTCTTCGGGAAGATATCAGGAATATTATAGTTTTTCGGAGACGCCCTAGAAGTCTTTAACTTCTTGTTTCTTGCTAAATACATGGACTAGGAAAACCTAACACTCCTTTTTGCAGAAGTTTTCGAGCTTTGATACAGGAAATGATGCGAAGATTTGGGCCAAGCTTGACACCATATATCATGAGGGTCCGATCAGAGAGGAAATTGAGACGAATAGCTTTTTCATAACAAAGTGTATCAGTATGATCAAGACTCAACTGATACATGCCAAAGATAACATCAAAGCTCTTTATTGAAACTAAGATCAGGTCAATGAGAAAAGAATGATTACTCGAGATAAGGATATAGCTTGGGGATAAGTCGTTAGTGCACTCATTCTCACCGGTAACCGTCTTGACGGTAAATGTTTCGGTTATTAGATGAGGGTTATGTTTACAATGATATTTGAATGAATGACTAATAAACTTTTCTTAACACTAGGTTCGAAAAGGATGCGAGCATGAGAATTGTCGAGAAGAAAAATTACCAGCGGTGGTGGTGAGATCAGCGGCTGCCTCCTCTTGCTTCACAGCTAATACCATTTCGGCGTTGTTGATGTTGTTGGTGGTTGCTGCTTTTGGTCAGTTTCGCTTGAAATGCCCGATCTCTCCACAACCATAGTAGGCTCGAACAGTACTCGGTCCGAAAGCTTGATTGATTAGATGAACTGGCGTTTTGCAGTTGTGAGCGGTGTGGCCCTTTTTGCCACATCTTTTGCAAAACACCTCTATACGTGGATTGGAAGGGAGGTGATGCTATTTGCACTTGTCACAACTAGGGAGGGTTCCAACATACCTACTGGTAGGTTTTCGAGCTGAGATTCCAGAAACAGAGACAGTTGCAGGGGTACTAGCAGCATGAACTGCCATAGCTTCATGCCTCTTGGAGGGTCCTTGTGAACTCTGACCCTTTCGCTTTTTCCAGAAAGCCTTCTTACTATTTTTACGCTCGTTATGATGCTCTTGAACATTTTCATGGTCTTGGGGGTTAGTGATACTTCCTGGTCCAATGAACCGGTTAGAGCACAAATATGTCACTGCGGCAGTCACTACGGCATAAACAACCAACTGGAACATCACTGGGTCGAATCGAGAAGGAGGTGGCGACGGAGGGTTGTTGTTACTTGAACTGGATCCTTCCTTTGAAGACATTTCGATCTAAAGTGATTAGGAAAAAGAGGATGGTAACTCCTCTGCATTAAATCAAGAGATATGAAACAAAGGATATCTCTTTAAGACAAACATATAATGCTATTAAGCGATAGAGTAGGAATGAATTATCAAGGCAGATAAACTATCACGAAAGGAATGATCGAGGGGAAACGCTTGAACAAGAGATTTCTACAACAATGTTGGATCTAGAAATACTCCCATAGTGTTTCATAATTCTCTACGATGACGATTCGTTGTTTGGGTATTTGGGAAAGTTTTAGGCATGCTGAACATCACACTCACTCCCAGGCACATGTTGGCCGTGTCTCGAATGAATATAGTTGATCAGGCTATATTGACCCTAGATACGACTACATAACTGTCCAGGTTTAACCGCAGCATACAACACCCATTTACTTATGTTTTGTTCTACTTGTAGTTACGGATCTCAGCGGTTCGGTATACTTGTATGTTTTTTAAAATACTTATATTTTGAAGTATACTTTTAGTTCAGAGCACTTAGGCCCCTTAATGTTTATAGTCTTATACCATGTAAGGTTTGGTATACTCAATTCACTATAAACAAGGGCTTTGATACCAATCTGTCACACCCCGAAACCGAAGGCGAAAACGTCTCGGGGCGGAGGTGACTTCATGGGGATATCATAACCAATGTACATAGTAAGCAAAGTAAAACACAAAACATTACATTACATACATTTCATTACATTAGTTGAAAAGTAAAGTAGTACAAGTTTCATAGATACATAGTTTAAACAAAAGAAAGACGTGACTTCCATTCGCTCTAACTTCTGCAAAAGGATGCGGGGTACCTGTCTAAGTAGAACCTGAGAATACAAGCATTTTAAAAATCAGCATAAAGCTGGTGAGTTCATAAGTGGTTTGTTTTTATGAAAATGTACAAGATTCCTTTTGATTTCTGAAAATGTTACAACCCAAGAAAAATCCAATATTTTCCTAATGTGAAAGATGTATATTGAAAAAGCTGATTAACCCTGTAAAGTGTGTTTGTTTACCAACCCAAAAATGTAATGTAAAAGATGTATACTAAAAGTAAAGTTTAGTTGTTCTGTTATGTGACACTGTTCAAGTTATGAATTGTGATTACCCCAGGAAAATCCTATATTTTCCTAATGTGAAAGATGTATATTGAAAGCCTGGTTACCCTTGTAAAGTGTGTGTTAGTTGACCGACCCGAAAAGTAATGTAAAAGATGTATGCTGAAAATGTATTAGTTTTAACACGTTTATAAAACTAATATATACCAAGTAAACTAGTTACTTAACTCATTATTACTATAAAGTAAATCTTTGTTATCCAAATTGCGAGTTCCATAACCATACTATAGACTAATTATGGCAATAAGTAGTCCATCTTACTTTATGACTTTCGTCACCCTTGAACCTTTCGGTTCGGCTGTAGCTAGCAGCCAGGTGCGGGATAGTCAATCCCGTATAGATCTATACACTCAAGTCACGCTCCCTATCTAAGAGATTCTGGTTACAGAGGCGGTCCTCCACTCGCGTATCTCTGTGGAGTGTTCTCCGAGAACGTGTCTCCAATTTATAGGAATAACAAATCTAAAAGACGATCCTCCACTCGCGTATCTCTGTGGAGTGTTACCGAGGAAAAATGATATATACTAAGTTTCTTGTTCAAAGTTCAAAGATTATGTTTGTAACTATTATAATGTGGATAAAACCATTTGTGAAAAATATAGAGTACAACAATTTATAAGAGTTTTCACAAATACTATGATAATGAAATCTACAAATTCAAACGGTTAACTGATATGATTAACAGTGTTAAAAACATATGTAGTATGAAACACAATACTTATAAATAAGTTTTGAGTACAAGTATTACTTGTACTTTGCTTGTATTCCCCCTGAAAACAGTGAAAAACATTGAAAAAGGGTAGGGGTATGAACTCACCGGACGAGAAATGTGTCGACGGGGATGCTAAACGTCGGATCAAGGCTTGAAAACGTGCGAGGTTCCTATGTAATGTTAAATGATACACAAATGTATCTAATTATACTTTAAAACACTAATCAGACACGATTATACACTCCAAGACGTGAAAACACTTCAAATTAAGTGTTTGGAGTGACCCGGGTGACTTTTCAGGACATGAATGGCTAGGGAACGGAGTTTACTCTCCAAGAGTAAACTCTAGGGAGTGTTCACGGCCTTAAACACCTCATCCCCATGAGTTTACGGCTGTAAACTCATGGTGGGGTGTTTTATGTGCTAAATGGCCTTAAATCAAATGAGGGGTGTTGCTAGGTTTGGTTCTAGGGCATTATCAAGGAACTAACTCAACTATATGGACCAATTTATGAGTTTACGGCAGTAAACTAAGTGTTTACGGCCATAAAATATCACCCACATCGTTCTTAATTGTTTTGAAGGTCAATGATTAATCACAAATGATTCAACTCAATTTTACAAGACTTGGGGTGAGTTTAGGGCATCAAATCACACATATATAGGAGTTTACGGCCCTGGAGCATATGCTATGGCCGTAAACTCTCAAATGAATGGGTTTTTTTTATGTTTAAGACCCCTAAATAATATTTGGTTGGTTCTATGATTTATTCCAAGGCTTATGAGGTGTGTAAGTTGCATTTTAACACCCAAAAAGGAGTTTACTCCCCATGAAATGGTGTTCACGGCCCAAGCTTGTTCTTGGGCAGTAAACTCATGTTTACCCTTCAAAAATGATATTCAAGGTGTTCTAAGTCCAATCCAATAAGTCTTTAAGCCATATCTAAGCTCCTATGGATTTTAAGGCTCAAAAACCTCATTTACATGTGTTTACGACCTAAGGTTGTTCCAGGGCCATAAACACATGTTTATGGTCCTACTCCATGATTTCAACAAGAAAATGAAGGCTAAGGATGTTATACTAAGACCTAGGATGATTACCTTTGTGTTTTGAGGCTTGAAATGGATGATTTTTGGACCAAATTCTTGAGTTGAGGAGAGAGGTTAGAGAGAAAGTGAAAAGGCTCCAAATGAGTCTTAATTCACTTTAAATATGGTTTGAATTGGATACACGGTGGAATTCTACCCGATACCGATGTTAACCGATGTTTTGGATCGCACCCGATTAAGTTGTCGTTACCCGATATGGTCAAAACTAAAACTTTTCAAATTACTAGTTAGGGACGTTTTCACATGTTTCCAACATGTTTGGATACTTACAATGTAAAATAAAAGTCTTAACTTAATTAACCTAATCCAAAAACAAAATCGGGATAATTCGATTAAAACGAGTTTTACGGACGAAACGGGTTGCGACGATGGAAGAACTTCGGGTTGTCACATGCTACAATCAAGTGGGCAAGAGGCCCAGCTTACTCAAGTCCAAGGCCAACACCAAACGAGCCCAAAAAATCTTTTAGGACCACTAACTACGTATGTGCGGCGTTGTTGAGTTATGAAATAGATTGCGTCAAATTTTGTTATGTATGTAGTTAGCCTTTTTACGGATTGGGCCCATCCGTCTTGATGTTGTTATGGTTAGGCTTTAAATACTGCATGCATGTATTGTATTAAGGTAAATCGTTTTGTGATTCCCTACTGCACCTTTCCAGTAGAATTTCTTCATCAAGCTCTTCTAAGGCACTTATTATTAATCATTCGACACCACTTGATCATCGTAATCATTGTTTGATTTACTTTTCTGCTAAAGAATATTTCAATCAACTCTTGATTATTCTAACAATTGGTATAAGAGCTGGAGATTGTGTAAATCATATGTAATTCTTTTGACGAGTGTTCTAGGGTTTTTCCTCTTTTATTGGATATGTTCTTGATGTCTTCATTGTTTTGATCGATTATTGACGTTGGATTTTGATCCTTATTACGCCCTAAACTCGATTTTAGTTTTACACATCTGTTTCTTTATAAGGATCTACTACCAAGATACTTATTCTCTTTCCTCAAGACTATGAGTCTGGGCTTTACATTTGGAGGATTATGTTATGGGTATCGAAGACCATGGAATGACGATTTCGCCAACAATTACAGAAGGAACATTCATGAACATGGGAACCAGGAGGGTCATCAAAACTCAGGCAGAGTACAATACTCTTCTGTTGATGTTAAAGATATTCCTCAAGATGAGAAAGATAAACTATTGAGAAACATTAAATCCATGAGGATGTAAGGTTTTCTGTACCCTCGGACACGTTTCGATTGGTGAGTTCGTCTGAGACTGCGAAGGAAATATGGGACAGGTTGAAAGAACTTTATTCTAGTGATGCAGATCTTGAACATTCCGTTTGAACGTTACTTCTTTCTGAATTTCATGCTTTTTCCCGAAAGTCTGACGAAAATCTTGATCATACTTTCAATTGCTTTAACCATCTTTTGAGTAGGATGCTTAAGCACAACCTGAGGCGAGAAAAGATTGAGCAAAAAGTTACCTTTATGAATGGTTTAAGACCTAAGTGGAAGGTGGTTGTTTCCATAGTTAAAGCTCATGAACAATTCAAGAACTATTCTTTAGTGTAGTTAGTGGAAATACATAGGTCCCATGAAGGTGAAGTAGCAAAGTAAGGGAAAGTTGTCTCTGGTATGGGTTTGTTGGCCTTAGTCGCGAAGAGAAAAAAGATTGCAGAAGATGATTCGGAGTCCGGTCTTTCAAATTACGAACTTACGAAAGAGGAATATGATTTTATGGTCTCTAACCCCAGAAATTTTGCTAAGAAGAACTTTGGATGCTCCAAAAATAGATGTTGGCATGGGAATTACAGTTCTGAAAAGGCAAAAGATGAGAGCATCAACAAATCTCAAAAGGATGAAGTGAATAAGGAGAAAAAGGTGATTGGAGACTCCAAATATGATTCCAACTATTGTCAAGGCAAAAATCATATGGCCAAGGAGTGCATGCTAAGAAGAATGAATGAGAAGAAAGACAAATACGATAAATATGAAGCTTACTATCTCCAAAAAATTGAGGAGATCAGAAGGAAGAAAAATGTTGACAATGCTAAGCATGCTTTGATTGTGCAGGAAGATGATGATGAGTTCGGAAGAGTTGAAGTGTGGTCGACTAATTCGGAGGATGAAGAGGTTCGCAGACCAACACATGGTGAGTGCTTTACCAGGAAGGTTGAGTTCCTTAAGTATGAGGGAAAGTGTATGGTGGTCCGCAATGACGTTTCGGAGCAAAGAGGATACATCACTGATGGCGGCAAGACTTCGGACAACTGCTTCGCTCTGAAATCTATCTCCGAGAATATCAACGAATGTAAGAAAGTGATCAGCAAGGTACACTCAATTCTTGAATCTCTTAATATTTTTGTCTCGCGATATGAAACTAAATTAGACTATTTAAAATTTACAGTCTCTAGTTTAAGTGATAGTTTAAAAAGAACCCGTTTAAGTAATATTAACTTAACTGATCAAATCAGCAGGGTAACATCAAAGAGTGAAGAGAGACGAATATGGATTGAGAAGTTGGAGTCAATTTATCTAGGTCTAGGGATGATTTGATTTATTTGCAATGAGATAGTTTAGGTCTTTTGAAACAACAAAACATTTTATATTTGATTGCTAAATGTCTTTATTTTAATATCACTCAGTTGCATATTGAATATTGATTGTGAAATAGGCAAGAATATCCATAAAATGATTTTTACCTTTCTCGAATTGAAAGAGGACGAAATCGATGCAGACTGCTACAAATGCGAATCCGTTGTCTCGTCTGAAGATGTCTCTGATTCTTACAAAGTTGGACTGGACAAAATTGAAGCCTACATACAGTCCAAAGAACATAAAGACATGCTGAAACAAATTTTGAGTGAAAAGGATAAAGAGCAAATTAAATTTGATATTATATAGAAATTTGACTCATTATGTACTAAGTTGAGTTTAGAAAATAATCTTAATGTTAAAAATGTATTTGAATTTGATGATGATATTGATATGAGTGACATTTATGTGGAGGATGAGGATGATTGCTCGTAATTTGTAAAAAGTGAATATGAACCTAAAAAAATCTGATTTCTAAAAATTCAATTGAGTATGTTCGTGTTTCTGAATATAAAGGTTCAAAGATTTTAAAAGAAAAGGAAATAGTTTTTCTGAAAGTTCAAACTGTTCCAAATCAGGTTTTCGCAAATTCTAGACTGAACAAAAATCAGACTTTGGAATTATCATACCTTGTAGAAGAAGACAATGTTGATTAATGTGGTGAATTCTTTTGGTCCGCTCCCATTGATAATGTCGATGAAACCAATGGTCTTTCGGATTTTACCTCTTGGAAAACAAAGGGAAGATATGTGGTAGAAGCACCGAACAAGGTTAACTCCACTTACGAGAAAGAAAGTCCAAATGGAACCAAAAATGTTCCAACAGACATGTCATCTGAATAGACTAAAACCCATGTTAGAAAAGCGAAACCACGGGCTAGTGATCATAAGTCTGCTAAAGAATTTGTTGATCAAAAACATCAACAAAATGCTAGATATCATAAAAATCTAAAAGAACGAAAGCATTTCTGGAGACCCAAAAGTTCAAACTTTATTATTCAAGAAAGATCAGCTAATTTTAATGCGAAACTCTATTGAAATCCAAACTCTAAAAGTCATTCAAAACCCCAGTCTTTGTCTCTACAGGTTTCAAAACCAAAAGCTTTTCAAAAACCCTCATTTTCAAAACAAGCGAAACCTTTAGATAAGACAAAACCATAATTTTGTTCCAAAATATAATGTTTCACAATCCGCCAACATATTGAAAGATATCAATTGCAAAGGGAAAGTTGTTTCGGAGTCTAAAATTCCTTTCTAAAATTTCGAAACATACTTGCAAAAGGATCTTACTTAGTTGATGAAGCAATAATTTTTGGTAAAACGATCTTGCTTAGTTGATGAAGCAATAATTTTTCCTGTTTCTACGAAAGCCTCATGAGGACCCAAACAACTTTGGGTTCCTAAATCTCTTTAAATTTTGTAGGTGATTCGTGACGAGCAGCTTGATTCTGAATGATATATTGATAATGGCTACTCACGTCACATGATAGGAAGGAAGGAAGAATTAAGAGAATTATGATCATTGAAGGATGGAGGACAAGTATAATACGGAAATAGCTCACTAATAGAAATTAAGGGATACAAAATGATTACAAATGGGGAATTCTCCATTCGGAAGGTAGCCTATGTGGAAGGCCTGCAACACAACCTAATTAGTGTATCTCAATTGGTTGTATGTACCGGATTGAAAGTGTCATTTGATGACGAGGGATCTAAGATCATAGAAAAGAAGACCAAGAAAGTGCTTTTAAATTCTAAGATAAAAGGAGAGATGTATCCGTTGAATCTGAATCCTATCAAAGGAAAGCCGGCCATATTCCTTCTTGCAAAAGATCCTTCATATGAGAGTTGGCTTTGGCACCAAAGGCTCTCACACCTAAACTTCAAGGATATCAACAAAATCATGTTAGGCAATCATATCCGAGGCTTGCCACTTCTAAAGTTTGAGAAAGAACATCTCTGTGCAGCCTGAGAACTTGGGAAGTAGAGCTGGAAGAGTCATTCAACAATTATAAACATCAAATTGATCAAGCCACTTGAGCTTATACATATAGATCTCTATGGTCCATCGGCCATCGAGAGAATTTGTGGTAACAAGTACATTTTAGTTATTGTAGATGATTTTTCTAGATTTAAAAGGGTTTGTTTTCTTAAATAGAAATCTGAAGCTACTTCCAAGCTCAAGGACTTTATCAAGAAGATTGAGCTTTAACTGCCAAATCCATTTCGGAACGTTCGCAACGATAATGGTTCGGAGTTCAAAAACCATGTGTTTGAAGAATTCCTGACAGAAATGGAGTTGCTCACAACTTCTCTTCTCCTTACACTCCCCAAAATAACAGAGTTGTTGAAAGACAGAACCATTCTCTGTGTGAAGCTGCGAGGATCATGTTATCATTTGCGAACTTGCCACTTTACTTCTGGGCAGAAGCTATCAGCACAGCCTGTTTTACTCAAAATCGATCTCTCCTGAAAAAGATTCTCCATCACCCTTTATGAAGTTCTTAATAAAAGAAAACCTAACGTTGAGTTCTTTCATGTCTTCGGTTCCAAGTGTTTCGTTTTCAATTCAAATGAGCAAAGGAACAAGTTCGATGTGAAAGCAGACGAAGGAATCTTCTTAGGGTTCTCAACAAAAAGTCCAAAAAGATAGAATAAACCTATTATTCACCTTTTATGACACATATCTAAAGAAGTTCCAGACATTAGATCGTCAATCTGAGGAGATATTTCTAGTGAAGAATCCAATGATCATTCCTCTCTCAAACTGAAACATCCCAAAAATATAGTCTAAGAATTTTGTTTTAAATCATTAATTAAACCATAATTATCTTTCAACATCTAAAAGTCATAACTTGTGTATCTCAAGAATATCATAACATCTGTCTAATATATAAACATCCCAGGGTGAACAAATGGTGCGTCCATTGCAATCATCCCAAGCTCCTCTTTTCAAAACCGAAGTACCTGCAACCAAAACTGAAAACTGTAAGCACAAAGCTTAGTGAGTCTCCCCAAACTACCACATACCATACACATAACATGCAACTAGGGGATACGGGCCCCACCACTCTCATGGAGATTTGGGCCCCGCCCATACTCTGCTACTAACACGCATACAAGTATAAAATAGACAACAAGTATATCTACTCCTATTAAGCAATCACATATCTATACTCAAGTAATACTACAAGATTCGAGCCCCGCCCACACTCGGCTACTATGAGATTCGGTCCCACCCACACTCGAATAATATTGACATACGGGCCCCGCCCACACTCACATACATAAACAAATACATACAAGTATCACGCAAATAACAAGTATAGTAATCCAATAATCTAACTGATATCTATATTCTGATAATAATGAGATACGGGCGCCGTCCACACTCAAATACTAATATATCGCATATACGGACCGACCTTTGTGCCATAGACCCGTTCCTACTAAAGGGAAACTCAACTCGTGTTGCTGAAGTCCCGCGAATAAATCTCAGGCTGCTGTCAAACAGATCCCCAAGATGTCAACATCAAAATAACACCCAATTAATAATTGAGCTTCAACACATAAGCATAAGTACATGCTTGTGGTAAAAGACTACTTTACCCCTAACTTAGCATGACTCAAGCCCAAGGCCCAAATCAAAGGCCCAACAGTCTAATAATGAACCAAGGCCCAACTATAGCCTAATTTTCTAAATTGGGCCCAAACCTCTAAATGGTCAAGCCTTAATGCCCAACCATTTATTCTTGGTCCAACACTTGACATTCTGATGTTCCAATATCTCATAATCTTCAAGGCACAGCTATGGGCTATCTATGGCCTAATTTTCGTAATTGGGCCCAAGCATGTCCAATGGGTCTTATCCTGAAGCCCAATCTAATTATTCTAGTCCTTTTACTTATTAATAGTTAGCCCATCAAGAGTCCATACATCTAGGCCCAATACAAAGGTCCAACTCTAAACCCAACACAATTAGGGTTTTCACATAAAATGACGATTAGGATAAATAAGAAACACTTAACCCATTAAGGACTTAATCCATTAAGTCCATCAATCTACCAGGTCAATCATACAGTATAATTGGGTATAATTCAAATTTCAATTCCAATGGCCCATAACGTGGGTCCCGATAGGTCCAAATCAACAAACCCAAAATTAGGGTTTTCAAGCCCAAAAACTAACCAGCCCAATCTAAGGTTAATTGTTTAGGTCCATTAGGGTTCCAGTAGGCCAGGCACCACCCACTGCCTCCTCAGTCGGTGGTGATCGGTGACGGTAGACACCATTTCCAATGGTGGCGGTGGTGGTGGTTCCTGTCCAAAAATCACAGATAGTACAACACATATAATAAAGATATGCACACACACAACCACCTCCTACAGTGGCTGGTGGTGGCAAAGGGTGGCAAAAACAGTGGTTGCCACCACCATGAGGTGGTAACGGTGGGTTTTGAGCCAGCTAAGGCACATATAACCCTCATAAAAATAACAGTCAATATGTATACTCGATAATACAACATACAGCCACCGCTACGTGGCAGGCGTCGCTAGAAAAACGCACTAGCGGCCGCTCAAGGCTACCGATGGTGGCAGTGAAGATTCTGGCGTCACACCCACAAAAGAACGAAAGTGAAAAGAGGAATGTTAGGTTGAGGGAGAATTATTGTGAATTTTTGGCATCTCAATACATGCACAACGACAACACAGTTGGTTTTTCTCCGGAACTCGACAGTTCTTCGGCTGCCCCAGACGTCTCCGGCAGCAGTGTAGTCGTGGTGCTCCTCGGCGGACAGCTTCTTCTGATCGGAATAGCGGGAACAGGGCGACTGTTGAGAAGGCTCACATGAGGTGGTGGCGACTGTTTTAAATGTGAGGGTTAGGTCTTTACGATGCAACGAGAGGGATGACATGGTTTAATCCCTTATCCATTTCAACTTATACTCTATTATTCACTTCTGGTCCCTCCCCATTATTTCTTTTTCAAAAGAAATCCAATAGTTATCATACAACCCTCTACTTTGAGAATTATTTGCAAGACTAGTCCGGAAATTACCTTTTCACCCCCATGATCTCAATTCTTGACACATTCAGTCCTCCCTTCTCTAATCCTTACCATCTAAATCCCCATTTTACTCTTTAGTCTTTGTTTCCCACACTTCTTTTCATAATAAGTCCTAATACCAAGCATTCCCTTACTTCTAAAAATCTTTACAAAATACATCCCGTAAATACACCTTAACCCCCAGAAACCCAATTTATATCATTTGGCTCCCTGAAAACCAACATCCTGCTAAATATTAGGAACTTGAGGACTACTATTCATTTATAAATCTTTATATAATTCTTTATTTAATACACAGGTTGTTACAACTCTCCCCCACTTAAATTTGATTTCGTCCTCAAAATCATTCCTTACACGCTAGATGTCTCAATTAACATTGACTTCCTGATAGACCACTCATGTTGAATCATTATTGTTAAACCCAGTCCACTTATCTCTCAACTGACTATTTCACTTCTGATAACTCGAGGCTCCCGCTAGGATACAGAATCATAGACCCAATTATCCCTGCAGATAACTTATACTTGGCTAAGGCTGAAATAATCCCAATGTGAGTGACTTAGCATAACCCAAGCTACCCGGGACTCTAACCATACGTGAAATCCCAAATACCATTACTCATGCAGACACTGTAACTGTCCGAAGCATTGAACTTCCTGAAACAATGCACTGTCTGAAACCGTATGTTGCGCCCTGGCTACCTTCCAAAATCTACCGAGACCTCCGTGGTCTCAATTCATTCACTAGTCATCTGAGATACCAGATTTTAGCACGACTGTGGAGCCAAAGGATTCCCACTTAGTCACCACACACGACTTCTACACAAATCCTTCTCTGAAACTAGTTACCACTAGTTATCATGCCATTGTGGCTCTAACAACCTTCTGATCCAACCGATCGGGTCCATGCATCGAATCCTGACATCACCAAATCTAAGGCTAAAAGTGATTGCCACCTGACTAATAGTATCCTTATATTACAAACGACCTCATACGGTCCATTGCTTCCTTGATCTCATAACTATAGTTGCGTTCCTAAGATTTTATCGTTGGCTCAACCAAGTCTAATTCATCTAGGGAAATTCATAAACCAATTTGTGGATTTGCCACGCCCCCACTGCTGCATCTGAACTGGTTGGTACCACTATTCCTTCTGCAATCTAACTACACTACCATGCTATCTACTACCCTAGTGAATGTTATCGTTACACCCGCAGACTTACAACACTCTCTCATAGTATCTGGCTGCTAGTGAATGCTATGGCTACACCCGCAAACTTACAACATTCTAACACTATCTAGCTACTAGTGAATGCTACGGCTACACACGCAGACTTACAACACTTTCTCACACTATCTAACTGTTGGCTACAAGCTTGAGAACATCCAACAATGAGCGCTCCACAGTCTAACACCCTGATTAACTCGCGTGCTACCGGGAAAAACCCCAACCTGGTTTCCCAAACCAATCATCGACTACTCTGAATACATGCATTAAACGTTGGGACGTTTCCCAAACTCCCGAATTCCACATTGCTCTATCAAACAGCCACCTAGGTTGCTTTCCTTCTTACAAGGATGCGAACACATCCTAGTTGTGTACTTACTTCAACTCCTGACTACTAGGTGGTTCTCCTCCACTTTGATTCAACTAGATCCCTACAGCTCCCAGCTTAGAAAGGATTCCCAATCCTTCTCTCCATATAATGTTCGATCTGCTGACAACCAACGTTTACCACTGCTATTGCTCCATAACTAACCAACTCCAAATTTGAACCACTCTTGAAGACTAATAGAACAACTCCCGATCCTCACTCATACTTGCTACAGTGACTGCATCCTGAGATCCTGCTCTAAAGGGAAACATCTTCGAACTACTACTCTAACATCCATGGTATGCAAATGGCATATAACTTAATCATAAACAGGAAACATAATATTTTGAAATACATCTACTCACATCGATGCAATACCATAACAATAAAATCATTAACATAAGCTGAATTTGAAATACATACCAATGATATATTGTTGCTCGATCTTGACTTCCTGTGGAACCATGAGCACTGGAGTCTGAACTCTCTCCACCTCCAAAATAGGACAATTGGAGTTGAAATGACCTGGCTGGTGACAATGAAAACATATCTGATGCACATGCCCTCTTTCTCCACATCTGAAACACATGAAAGTGTGACAAGCAAACCCGTGGGTTCCCCCACACTTACCATACACCTCAAGATCTCCCTGATTTCCAACACCCAAGTCAGCTGAGTCGGATCTTCCACCTTCTTTCAATAGTCCTGATGTTGGTGTCCTCTTCCTTATCCCCAACTGCACGTCTAACCCAATCTCTTGCTCTCGAGTTACCCCGAATACCCAATCAACCAGCTGTACAGTCACTGACTGACCCTGAAACCTACCAGTTACCTCGTTAGTAACACGCTCAATAATGTCGGGTAACTCCTCGCATAAGGCTCGTGAAACCTCCACATCGATCCAATCGTGTAGTGGACTCTCTTGGAGACAAGGTGCGCAACCCACCTCTGATCCCTGATGACAAGAGCTAATAACGGGATCATCCCTTCCGAGGGATCCCAGTGATCTGTAAACATTGGGCCCAAGAGGAGCCCCTAACTGTGTCGTAGTAATCTCGGCCCAAAAGTACTCGAGGAGGCTATCCAAAATCCCCTCTGTAACTGTACTGAAAATAAAAGGAGTCTGGTCCAATATACCGTGTGTAATCTCAACTGAAATAAACTCTCTCTTATGTTCCCCGAGCTTACTGGCTCCTGAACCCGAGCCTGATCCCTCCCCGACAGCTGAACTGCCCACTGGTTTATCCTATAGTGTCACCATACTACATAAATCATAACAATCATAAGAATAAACATCACTATCGAGGGATCACCCATGGACTCCAAGTTTCCTGGTTTTATCTCAGCCCTCCTTGACTCGAGTACGGATCTTCTGTTTTTAGTAGTACGGGCCCTAACTACCACTACTGCTCCCAGCCCTCAGCTACTGAAGGTATCTTCGTAATGCCAATTAGCCACTACCTGAATACCATCACATGTGACGAGGCTCAGATAATCCTTCAAGTAAAGAACTCATCCTTACAACGGTTAGACTCATACGAGAGTTGTGCAATAGGTCCAAATCCAGCACTCTGAGATTATTCAATCCTGGTCACATGTGACTTGACGTATTCACCTAATGGCTAACTCCCATCACTCAGAGTCCCACAAAGCACAAAGCAAGTAGCATTCATTCAAAAAGTAAAATCTAACTAGAACATAATCAAGCAATTATATCCACATATCAGGAATCTGTATTAGCATGCAACTTATAAAGCTCATACACATAACAAGCACAACAGGCATCCTTCCTAGATCCTTAGTCCTTATCTAGCATACAGTTCTCATAAGCATATCATGTCTAAACAAACATGTATGGGTAATTTAGGAGAACTTACTTGAGCTCGGTTGATTACATGCACCACACCCTTTTCTTCTTTTTCAAAGTTCTTTTCTCTTTTCAAAACTTTTTTTCCAAAGCTCGTTTTTATAAAAAAAATGATTTTCTTTTGAAAATTTTCATACGAAGTCCTCAGTTTGAGTTCAGATACACCCGAGAGTGTGCCCGAATCCCTCAAACCATGGCTCTGATACCAACTTGAAACATCCCAAAAATACAATCTAAAATTTTTGTTTTAAATCATTAATCTAACCATAGTTATCTATCAACATCTAAAAGTCATAAATTATGTATCTCAAGCATATCATAACATCTGTCAAATATGTCGGAGTATAACCATCCCAGGCTGAACAAATGGTGTGTGAGCTGTAATAATCCCGAGCTCCTCTTTTGAAAACCGAAGTACCTAAAACCAAAACTAAAACTGTAAGCACGAAGCTTAGTGATTCTCCCCAAACTACAACATACCATACACATAACATGCACCAACGATATATGGGCCCGACCCACTCTCATGGAGATTTGGGCCCCGCCCACACTTCGTTGTCTAGGAGATTCGGGCCCTACACACACTCCGTTGTCTAGGAGATTCGGGCCCCACCCACACTCTGTTGTGTAGAAGATATGGGCCCCGCCCACAATCTATTGTCTAGGAGATTTGGACCCCGCCCACACTCTGCTACTCACATGCACACAAGTACCACACAGACAATAAGTATATCTACTCCTATCAAGTAGTCACATGTCTATACTCAAGTAGTACTACGAGATTTAGGCCCCGCCCACACTTGGCTACTATGAGATTTAGGCCCCGCTCACACTCGAATAATATTGAGATACGGGCCCCACCGACACTCACATACATAAACAAACACATACAAGTATAACACAGAAAACAAGTATAGCAATCCAACAATCTGGCTGATATCTATACTCTGATAATAATGAGATACAGGCCCCGCCCACACTCAACTACAAATATATCACATATACGGGCCGACCTTGGTGCTTTAGACCCATTCCTACTGAAGGAAAACTCACCTCACGCTGCTGAAGTCCCGCAAATAAATCTTGGGCTGCTATCTAATAGATCCCCAAGCTATCAACATCAAAAAAATACCCAATTAATAATTGGGCTTCAACACATAACCATACGTCCATGCTTGAGATAAAAGAATACTTTACCCCTAACTTAGCTTGACTCAAGCCCAAGGCCCAAACCAAAGGCCCAACAGTCTAATAATGAACTAAGGCCCACTTATGGCCTAATTTTCCAAATTGGGCCTAAACCTCTACATGGTCATGCCTTAAGGCCCAACCATTTATTCTTGGTCCAACACTTGATATTCTGATGGTCCAATATCTCATAATCTTCAAGGACCAACTATGGCCTATCTATGGCCCAATTTTCCCAATTAGGCCCAAGCCTGTCCAATGGATCTTATCCTGAAGGCCAATCCAATTATTCTAGTCCATTTACTTATTAATAGTTGGCCTATTAAGAGTCCTGACATCTAGGCCCAACTCTAAACCCAACATAATTAGTGTTTTCACACAAAATGACGATTAGGGCTAATTAGAAACACTTAACCCGTTAAGGACTTAATGCATTAAGTCCATCAATCTACCAGGTCAATCATATAGTATAATTGGGTATAATTCAAATTTCAATTCCAATGGCCCATAACGTTGGTCCCGATAGGTCCAAACGAACAAACCCAAAAACGAACCAGCCCAGTACAAGGTTAAGTATTTAGGTCCATTAGGGTTCCACTAGGCTGGGCACCACCCACTGCCACCGCAGGCGGTAGTGATCGGCAGCGGCTCATGTCGGCAGGTGGCGACAACCACCATTTCCAATGGTGGTGGTGGTGGTGGTGGTTGTGATTCCTGTGCAAAAATCACACATAGTATTGCACACATAATAAACACACACACACACACAACAACCTCTTATGGTGGCCGGTGGTGGCAAAGGCTGGCATAAATGGTGGCAGCCACCACCATGAGGTAGTGGCAATATGTTTTCAACCAGCTAAGGCATATAACCCTTCATAAAAACAACAATCGATATATACACTCGATAACACAACATACAGCCACCGCCTAGGCGGCAAGCATCGTTGGAAAAACGCGCCAGTGGCTCCTCATGACCACCGACGTTGGCAGTGATGATTTCGGCATCACACCCACAAAAGAAAACAAGAGAAAATAGGAAGGATAGATTGAAGGTGACTTACTGTGCATTCTCGGCGGCTCACGACATGCACAACAACGACACAGTGGGTTTTTCCTCGGAACACGGTGGTTCTCGGTTGCCTAAGACATCTCCGGCATCAGCATAGTGGTTGTGCTCCTTGACGGGCATCTTCGTCTGATCGGAATAGCGGGAAGAGGGAGACGGCTGAGAAGGCTCACATAAGGTGGTGGCGGCTGTTTTGAATGCTAGGGTTAGGGCCTCACGATTCAACGAGAGGGATGAACGGGTTTAATCATGTATCCATTTCAACTTATGCTCTATTATTCACTTCTGGTCCCTCCCCATTATTTCTTTTTCAAATGAAATCCAATAGTTACCATACAGCCCTCCACTTTGAGAATTATTTTCAAGACTAGCCTAAAAATTACCTTTTAACCCCCATGATCTCAATTCTTGACACATTCAGTCCTCCCTTCTCTAATCCTTACCATCTAACTCCCCATTTTACTCTTTAGTCTTTTTTCCCCACATTTCCTTTCTTAATAAGTCCTAATAATTACCAAGCATACCATCAATTGTAAAAATCTTTACAAAATAAATCCCAAAATTACACCTTAACCCCCGGAAACCCAATTTATATCATTTGGCTCCATGAAACCAACATCCTGCTAAATATTATGGACTTGAGGACTCCTATTCATTTATAAATCTTTATCTACTTCTTTATTTAATACACGTGATGTTACACAAACCTTTATGAGGAATTCTTAAACATGTTTGATGAGTCGGAGAAGGTGATCACATCGGAATCCAAAGCAGCTGATAACAAGGAGCATGGACTAAAGAAGATTATCGATGATGATGTGAAAAATCTTGAAAACGAACTACCCATTCCAAAAGACTCTAACATTCCATCTCAACCACAAGTTATGAGTGCTCCACTTCAGGGGGAGGGTTTAACATCAACCTCCACACTTAGCACACCTATTCAGGGGGAGGATTCAACTCCTCAAGTAAATCATAAAAGTTCATTCTAGGGAGAAAATTATATTCCGGACGAAGAGCCAAATCCATCATTCGAGGGGGAGAATGCGAATGCAAATGATGATTTGGATGCTTAATCAGAATTTGAAGACATAAATGTTGAACTAGATCCATCCTATGATCCTAACTACTTCCACTGACAAATGGACTAGAGATTCTCCTAAAACGCAAGTAATCAGAGAAGCATCTTTAGGAGTTCTTACGAGAGCACAACAAAAGGCGAAGCAAACTGCATTATTCTCCAAGATGTAATTTTGCATGTTCAATTCGTTTATCTCCAAGATTGAGCCCAAAAATGTTAAGAGTTCCCTTGATCATTCTGATTAGGTGCAAGCAATGCAGAAGGAGCTCAATTAGTTTGAACGTAACAAGGTTTGGAGAATGATTCCAACTCCGAAGGATGCATCTATTGTAGGTATCAAATGGGTATTCCATAATAAGCTTGACAAAGAGGGTAATGTAATATGAAACAAGGCTCGATTAGTCTTAAAAGGGTATTGCCAAGAGGAAGGTATAGGCTATGAGGAAACTTTCACAACAGTAGCGAGGTTGGAGTCTGTTGGCATCTTTTTAGAATATGCAGCTTATAAGAACTTTGAAGTCTATCAAATGGACATCAAGTGTGCCTTTCTGAATGGAGAACTAGAAGAAACAGTCTATGTGGAACAACCACCTGGGTTCGTAAACGAGAAATATCCGAACCACTCCTATATTCTGGATAAAGTTGTGTATGGTCTGAAGCAAGCTCCATGAGCATGGTATGAAACTTTCACTAGATTCTTAAAATAATCTAAATTTAAATAAGGCTCAGTCAACCTAACCTTCTTCCGCAAGAAAGATGGTGACCATCTAATGATCATCCAGATTTATGTTGATGACATCATCTTCAGATCTACTAATCCTAGATTAACTGTAGAGTTCCGAAAGTTGATGGATAATAAATTTGAGATGAGATCAATGGGAATGATTAACTTTTTCCATGGTTTGAATATTACACAGAGTCAAGATGGTATATTTATAAATCAGGAGGTTTACACGAAAACTTTACTTACGAAGTTTGGTATGGTGGGAGATTCGAAAGTGAAGGTTTCAATAGCATTCGGAACGAAGCTAACACCTTCTTTGAACAAACCAGCTACTGATATGACTCTCTATCGACAAATGATATGTTCATTAATGTATCTAAGCACTAGTCGTCCAAAAATCATGTTTTGTTTAGTATTGAGCCAGGTTCTAAGCAAATCCTCGTGAACCTCATATGACTAATGTATAGTGACAAAGAACATGGTTTGACATGCGGAATTAAAGTTTGCACAATTGAACATGGTGATTTGGGTGTTCAAGAGATGTATTGATTGTATATGGTGTTACATAAAAAGGATCTAGATCTAGACTACATAAATAACACACACTTACACACTCAACTTTTACATCTCTCTAGCACACCTCTACAAGTGGACAAACCCACCTTATATAAAGGTGTTTACATGTCTCTCTCTCACTTTCTATCTCTCATTTGTCATAAAGCTAATGCACCACATGCATGTGGGTTTTACAAAATTCAAACATTTACAAAGTCAATCATTAATAACTTTGCACCCCAACATTCTCCCCCTCAAAGTTAGGAATGAATGACCCACTTCAAATCTTCCAAAATCGAGCAACTACGCGGTTCGAGCCTCAAAGGTGACACATGTCGAAACGAACTTCAATCTTCAATTCTTCCATGATTCTTCAATTTGGGCTCTAGGATGTAAGACCATACAATCCGAGCAGCAACAAATGATTAACTCCAAATAATCACCCAAAAGTTGCGCATAAAAACACACCCCAAAAATATTCAATAAAACCAAACCCGTTTCGAATATATCACTTCCGAACTTCTAATTGCATCATTCCGTAAGCTTCAAAACTTCAAGATCACTTCGGTCTTCAAATTTCCGTAATATGAAAAATTCAAGTTCAAATTTCCATATAAACTTCTCCCCCTTTTTTATAATAGAAATTTGATTATAAAACCTCCAAGGAAAAAGAATGTGGTCTATTCGGAATTTTTCATGTCAAAACTCCCCCTTAACATGTGGCATAAACTTTGTACTTAAATCCGGAAAATCCAAAAAATATTGAATTTTTAGCTTCGTCCGCGGATCGCCTTTGACAAAATTTCTCAAAAATGGATAGAAATTATCAATTTCAAAATTTTGCAGTGACCGGTTGCGCCCAAAACAGCAAAATATGCAAAACTCTCCCCTTTTACAAATCTAGGAAGAAAGCGTCAATTTGTACAAATTGCAGGGGCCTGAAATGCACTTTCTTTAAATTTTTAGCAAAAACAGTCCTTTTTCGAATTTGGGTGAAAAGGGTCAAACATTTGAAACATGGGTTAATTTTCGAAGTGTCAAAAATTCGAAGGTTTAGGGGCTGTTTTCGAAAGTTTCACTTTTGTCCAAAATCATACGAAGCTTTTTTTGGGTAATGAGCATTCTAACACTCCTAAGTGTACATGCAACCCTAAATACCTTGGATCTATGTTTTATCTATTATACATGCAAATAAGATCTTTCCAAGGCTTTAATCCTAACTAGCGTATTATGAAGTTCTTATACTACAAAGTACTAGTTAGATAACATACCTTTTGATGTAGCTTGATGTCTTCAAGCTTTAAGAGCTTATCCCCCCAATAGTGAGGAAGACTCAAGTGGAATCACAAATCACCAAAACACCTTGGAAGACTTTAGAGAATATGAATACTTGGTTCTCTCTAGTGAAATCGGCTAGCCCTTCATAGTGTACCCACACTAGTACCAATTTCACCAACCAAGGACATCTTTATATAGTATGGAGACTAGGGTTAAACCCATGACCTTTCATTTCATATGATCCATGGGTTAAAGACTCCATGGACTATCCATGAAAGCTTAGCCCAACCTAAATGAACATGGCCCATTCCATATATATAAGAGTCCATATTTAATTAGTTCATTTTGATCACTTAATTAATTCTAAATTAAGTCTTGATCAATACTAATTAAATAATATGATTCCTTATTAATATATAGACCTTATAATATACTAATATAAATCATAAATATACTATTCTCAAAAGACTATCCATATAAATTGTGTCGGTGAAGTGCAACCCAAATGGACCATGCTGAGTCGGATCATGTACATACCAAATATAGTTATGGACTTAGACATTAATCCAACAGTCTCCCACTTGGATAAGTCTAAAACTATTATTGAGTATGACTTCAAAACCTAACTGGAAATCGTAGCTCTTAAAGCCGCTATCGAACTTTGATCTTGTCAATGAACTTGTCCATTAGATAAGGGATCATATATTCCTCCATTCTAGATATCATATGGACTGAGACATGGATTATAATCATTCTCTCTATCCATTTGTTGTTTCCCGATATCCGATTTACGACGATTGACTAATTGAACAAATCATATCAGTCCTGGCCCAACCTAGCACTTCCATTTGTCATCATCAAAATATTGAGGGGCCCACAGATATTTGTTTTATCCCAAAGGTAAAAGGAATGGATAAACTTCGACTCATATGGCTTGTTCTACTACTTGTTGAATCATACACAAAGGCACGTTTTATAGCACCGAGTTACTGAATGCATTTTCGTGCAATCAATGTACAACCAACTCATAGTAACAACTCATATCTCTAGGTTTGAAGAATATAAGATATTATCGTCTCATGATCACTCGTGATAAAATCTATGAAGTGATTCCAATGAGTGCGGGTTGAATCCAATACTCAAAACTTATGAGCATTCATGAGTGTTGTAGTCCTTTGTCCAACACCTTAGACCTCTACAAGCTAACCCATGATAGTCTTAATTCATATCTACTTCCAACATATGACCGACTGTGGATGGTTTGAATAACTTAGTCATTCCGGAAGAATAACCTAGTTTATTTTGGAAGTCAAAATATGAAAAATGAAACACAAGAATAATTGAATCCAATATGGTTTCAGAACTTATGATTATAAATAAAACACCTTTTATTTATCACCACATGATTACACATTATTCATTGTATACTGTTTCAGCTATCAACTTTATTCTTGAATTTAAAACAATGGGTGTCCCATGCTCCAAGCATGTACACTATGTTTTCTAAACACTAGTCATGCCACACACCAAGTATGCATACTATGTTTGTCTATGATCTTTACTTTGTGAAATAGATCAATTGAACATAATTCCAATGATCATCTTTCACAGTCCCAAATCCTTACTACAAATGCAAGAATTCCAAATTCATGCCATTTACTAAAATCTGTTAGATTCTAAACTTATATGCATTGACCCTCTTGTAATGATTATCCAAAAATTCACAAAGACTTGGCACCAATCATTACAAAGTATTCCAAAGGAGATCAGCTCCTTGGAAACATCCTTCTTGCATTAAGTTTCCTAATCTCACACAGATTGAATAATTTCTAACTTTGAAACATTTCCAGATTCATTTTGACTATCACTTCTAAACAAGAGTTTCATCCTTACAGATTATGTCAATATGATCCTTCCATAATTATCACTATACTTCCAACTGTCCTTGAGCACCCAATCTTTGGTAAACCTTATATCGTCCTCGACAATTGTTTAATCCTTTTAGTCATATCCAATTCTGGACCTTTTCCCTTCTTAATGCCCCAGGCATTTGGAAAATTTTAGAACGGATGAATATAACACATGTAATTGATCCTATATCCGAAGCATATGGTACATGATTCATGATGTCTCACATAAAGACTAACGCAGTCTTTTGCTATACTATTACCATTTCAATTTGCCAAGTTCTCATAATTCAGATTATGAAAAGGGATGCCGTAATCATAATCGAATTTTAGAACGCAAATAATGGACCCATATACAGAATTTCCTTATGTTAAGCCATTCCAACATGAAATTCATATATGTTTCCTTGACTAAATAGGATTAAAACCTCAATCTAAGCTTTTAGATTTGAGATGAAGTATAATTTCCTCTCCCTTAATTATAGCAAAACAACTCTTTCCCAATTGAAACTTTGTTTTCTATAATTAACATTGCTAACTTGCAATCTTTATCATAATTATCATGCTCCCACTAACATGATGATTATGAGCATAACACTTATGCTCCCACTAGCTTTGACACGTACTCAGAAATCAGCTGATTTCTTACCAAATATCAGATTTCTGATACTAGATTGTTTTGATAAAACTTTATCAAAATCATACACCTTGCCTTAGATAGCACACTTGTGTGTCTAAACAATTTTAAGAACTATGAAAAGGGATGCCGTAATCATAGTCTCGATTGTTTAGACCTTTGCCACTTCTCACAAGTCCAGGTTAGTGTGCCGGTAAACCACACACGCTCCACTAACGACTTTGAGAATGCAAATATTACAATTGCTATCTAGCTAAAACCTACTTAGTGAAAGAGTTTCCTCACCATCATTTTCATGAATCGGAGAGAAACCTTATGACACTTAGATTTACTGGTGTATGTGTTCTTATCCATGTGAATTGTCAAAACCATAGTCACAAGACAAGGATAATGACTAATCCAAACTCAGATGGACTGAACTCAATCTTGATTTCTTGCCACCTAGAAGCTCAAGGGCCTGCCATTACTTCCATGTTGTTGCGCAACCAATTGAGAACTCTAAGAACTCATATGCAAAGCCAACTTTAACTGGAATGGGCACAAAATATGTCAACATGATAGGTTATGAACCTCAAGTCATGTGCTAGTGAAGAACTTCTGGTTTTATTCTTGATTAGTTCTTGAGACTTTCAAGACCTTTAAGACTCCCACTATCCTCTTGACCTATAAGATGATGGGTTTTGAGCATTCTAACACTTCCTAAGTGTACATGCAACCCTAATAACCTTGGATCTATGTTTGTCTAATTTGTCATGCAAAGTTGAATTCCAAGGTTATATTCCTATCTAGCATACATGGGGAACAATTTTAACATAAAGTATATATAGAATAACTTACCTTGTTGTTGCTTGTGTTCCTTGAAACCTTGTGAGCCTAGCACCTCAAGTGGTGATGCCTCAAATGCTTCACACAACACCAAATACTCTTGGAAGAACTTATGAGAGAATACACACTCTTCAAAATCGGCCAAGCCCCCCTTTTTACTTAGTGTGTAACCGATTTGGGAGGAGATCATATTCCTTATATAGTGTTGACACATCTAGGGTTAAACCCTAATGTGTCATGACTCTTCATTTCCATGACCCATGGGTTTGTAACTCCCATGGAGCATCCATGGAGCATCCTATGGGTGGAACCCAACTTGATGATCCATGGAGCCTTTTAGCCCACTATAAAAGATATGGATGATTTACTTAATCAACCCATATATTTAATTAGTTATCTTTTGATCACTTAATTAATTCTAAATTAATTCTTGATCAAACTAATCAAATAATATTATTAATATATTAGAACTTATAATATATTAATAATCCCCAAGCGTTATTTCTCTCATTTAGTTTATCCAATTGCATGGTGCCATGCAACCCAAATGGACCATGCCGGGTCGGGTCAAGTACATACCAGAAATAGTTATGGACTTAGACACCTTATCCAACAGTCTCCCACTTGGATAAGTCTAATAACTATTACTGCAAGTATGACTTCAGGAACCGATCGGCAATCGTAGCTCTTTACAAGGTTTCTCGAAACTTGAGAAGATGATGGTACGCCATTTAAGATAAGTGATCATATAATCCTCTGTTCTAGATATCAGTCGGACAAATACATGGAACAATGTCTTACTTATTGTCCAACATTTGTTTCCCGATTTCCGATTTGTTTGACAAAGAACTTTATTGAACACATCAATCTAGTTCTGACCGGGCCCGGTACATAGGTCAAAACAAAATCATCGAGGGGCCCAGATATCAGCTTCTAATCCAAGAAGGAACAGATAAACTTCGACTCATATGTTTGTTCTACTACTCATTGAATTACACATAAGAGCACGATTTTATAACATCGAGTTACCAATGCGTTTTTCGTACAATCAATGCATAACCAACTCGTAAGTAACAAATCATATCTCTAGGTTTAAAGACTCATATGATATTACCGTCTCACGATCACTCGAGATAGAATTCCATGAAGTGATTCCAGTGAGCGTGGGTTGAGTCCAATGCTCAGAACTTATGAGCACTCATGATTGTTGTAGCCTTGTCCCAGACCTCTACAATCAAACATGACAGTCTTGATTCATACCTACTTCCGACATATGACCGACTGTGGAGGTTTGAATAATATGTTAAACCAAACAAAATTATTCTGGAAGTCAAAACATGCAAAAGAAATATAGTAAACGATCGACAAGAGATAGCAACACTTTACTCATAAATAAAACACTTTTATTCATCATCAAATGTCAATTACACTTTACAAATTTCAAGATTATCTAACTACTAAATCTAATATCATCCTTCAGCCCTATGCTCCGAGCATGCTGGAGATGCTTAACCCGAGTCAGTCCCTTCGTGAGGGGATCTGCTGGGTTCTCATCCGATGATACCCTCTTTGCCACGAGGAGTCCTTCTTCGATCCGATGTCTGATGAAATGGTATTTTCTGTCGATGTGTCTGGATCTCCCGTGATCCCTTGGTTCCTTGGCTAAGGCAACAACACTTTCACTATCACAGAAAATTTCCATCGGCTCTTTAATAGCTGGTACAACTCCAAGGTCTCCAATGAAGTTCCTCAGCCATAACGCCTCCTTTGCCGCTTCGCTAGCTGCAATATACTCTGATTCACAAGTAGAATCTGCCACTGTCTCTTGCTTGGAACTCTTCCAAGAAATTGCTCCTCCATTTAGGGTAAAGACCCAGCCCGACTGAGAGCGGAAGTTATCCCTATCAATCTGGAAGCTAGCATCACTATACCCTACAACTCTCAAGTCATCACTCCCACCGAGGGTAAGGACCCAGTCCTTAGTCCTTCGTAGGTACTTGAGAATATTCTTTACCGCAATCCAGTGTGCCTTGCCAGGGTTCCCCTGAAACCTGCTAACCATGCTCAAGGCAAAGGCTACATCAGGTCGAGTACACGTCATAGCATACATGATCGAACCTACAGCCGAAGCATAAGGTAATCGACTCATTTCTGCTATCTCAGCCTCAGTGCTAGGGCTTTGTGTCTTACTCAGCTTGGCGCTACTCTGGATGGGCAACTCTCCTTTCTTGGAGTTTTGCATTCTGAATCTCTTCAGAATCTTCTCCAAGTAGGTACTTTGACTAAGTCCAATTAGTCTTTTACTCCGATCTCTCAAGATTCTTATCCCCAAAATATAGGCAGCTTCACCAAGGTCCTTCATAGCGAAACACTTTCCAAGCCAGGACTTTACTTCCTGCAGGGTTGGAATGTCGTTTCCTATGAGTAGTATGTCATCCACATACAATACCAAAAAGCTAACTATACTCCCACTAGCCTTGACATATACACAAGATTCATCTTCACTCCTAGAAAAGCCAAATTCCTTGACCTTTTCATCAAAGCAAAGATTCCATCTGCGAGGTGCTTGCTTTAATCCATAAATGGATTTCTCAAGCTTGCACACTCTATTAGGGTACTCGTTACTGACAAAACCCTCTGGCTGACTCATGTAAACATCTTCAGCCAACTTCCCATTAAGGAAAGCGGTTTTGACATCCATTTGCCAAATTTCATAATCATGAAATGCGGCTATGGCTAACAGAACCCGAATAGACTTAATCTTGGCTACCGGAGAAAAGGTCTCATCATAGTCCACTCCTGGAATTTGAGAGAATCCCTTTGCAACCAGTCTAGCCTTATAAGTGTGTACTTTACCATCCATGTCGGTCTTCTTCTTGAAGACCCGTTTGCACCCTACAGTCTTTCGACCTGGTACATTCTCAACCAAGTTCCAAACTTGATTGTCATACATGGATTGTATCTCGCTATCCATAGCCTCTTTCCATTTAGCAGACTCGGGGCCTGCCATGGCTTCCTCGTAGCTGTTAGGGTCATCTTGACTTACTAGTGTCTCATCACTAATAAGTGTCTCACCTTCTGCAGTAATATGGAATCCATAGTAATGCTCAGGTGCACTCCTAACTCTCGTGGAACGCCTCAGAGGTACAGATTCGTCAATTGGCTCAACAGGAGTTTCCTCCTCAAGTTGAGGGCTAGAGTTTGAAGTTCCTTCACCACTTGACTCTTGAATTTCTTCAAGATCAACTTGCCTCCCACTGTCTCCTTGGCTTATAAACTCTCTTTCTCGAAAGACTCCTCTTCTTGCTACAAAGACCACGTTATCACTAGGTCTGTAGAAGAGGTAACCAAAGGATTGTTGTGGGTAGCCGATGAAAATACACCTCTCGCTTCGGGGTTCGAGCTTATCATGAGTCTCGCGTCTCACGAAAGCCTCGCAGCCCCAAATCTTGATGTGGTCTAGTTTAGGTACTTTACCAGTCCACATCTCGTGAGGAGTTTTGGCAACTTTCTTTGTAGGGACTAGATTAAGGATATGGGCGGCAGTCTCTAAGGCATACCCCCAGAATGATATTGGTAGCGAAGCTCGACTCATCATGGAACGAACCATGTCCAACAAGGTTCGATTACGCCTCTCAGCCACACCATTCAACTGCGGTGTCCTGGGAGGTGTCAATTGTGAGACAATCCCACATTCCTTTAGATAGTCGAGGAACTCTGAACTAAGATACTCACCACCTCGATCGGATCGAAGCATCTTAATGTTCCTGCCCAATTGATTCTCGACTTCCTGTTTAAATTCCTTAAACTTCTCGAAAGTCTCTGACTTATGCTTGATTAAGTAGACATATCCATATCTACTGTAATCATCGGTAAAAGTCAAATAATAACGATTAGCATCTCTTGTGGCATGTTTGAATGGTCCACACACATCCGTGTGTATAAGGTCCAACAAACCTTCACCCCTTTCACATGAGCCTGTGAAGGGTGACTTTGTCATTTTTCCAAGTAAGCATGATTCGCAACTATCATTTGACTTTAGGTCAAACGACTCCAAGACTCCATCCTTTTGGAGTTGGCCTATGCGTTTCTTGCTTATATGTCCAAGACGACAATGCCATAACGATGCTTTATCCAAGTTATTATTATTAGTAGAATCAATACATAAAACATTATTTCCTAAGTTATCTACAATAGATACAGCTTCATACACACCATCACAAGGTAATGCTTTAAAATAAAGTACATTATTAAAGAAAGCATTAATCGAACCAACTTCATTATCAAATGAAAAGGTGAAACCTTGTTTGTACAATGCATGAAAGGAAATAATATTTCTTGCCATTTCTGGCGAATAACAACACTTATTCAAATCTAAATTTAACCCACTACTTAGCGATAAAGTATAAACTCCAATCTTGGTGACAGGTGTAACTTTCCTATTCCCCATGATTAAGTTTATTCTTCCTTGCTCCACATTCTCACTTCTTCCTAGTCCCTGCAAGTCACAGTAAATATGAATTCCGCAACCTGTATCAAGGACCCAAGATTTCGAATGGGGTGAGTTATTAGAAATGATAGTGTAAATACCTGCATGGTTGGGTTTGACTTTCCCATCCTTTACATCTTGCTGGTACTTTGGGCAGTTCCGCTTCCAATGAGCTTTTTCGTGGCAATAGAAGCATTCAGCCTCTTTTAGGTCAGAAGAAGGAGTAATGAAACCTTTCTTGGTTCCACTTGAAGAAGAGCCATCAAGGGTCCGAGCCTTGGTACCCTTTGAAGATCTCTTTCTCTTCCTCCCTCGACTCTGCCCGATTGCCAAGACCGGATTTGTTTCTGGAGTAGGAGTGATAGCAACCGACTTCCCCTTAAGACCTGTTTCTGCGGTCTTGAGAAGTCCCTGAAGTTTGCTGAGAGTGACTTCTTCCTTGTTCATGTGATATGTCATGCGGAATTGATCATAGCACGATGGTAAGGAGTGCAAAATGATATCTATTGCAAGCTCCTCAGGGAAGTTCACATTGAGCTTCAGCAACCGATCCACATACCTTTGCATTTTCTGTATGTGGCTCGTGACGGACTCTCCGTCCTTCATCATGGTTGTTATCATGGAGCAGATGACTTCGTACCTCTCTTGTCGTGCACTTTGATGGTATCTTTCCATCAAATCTTGGTGCATTTCATAAGGGTAGAAGTCTTCGTAAGACTTTTGGAGTTCAGCTGTCATGGTGGCTAACATGATGCAAGCCACCTTGGTTGCATCTCTTTCATGAGTATGAAAGTCAGCGATCTCCTGGGGAGTTGCAGTGGACTCGTCAATTTCCTTAAGCTCCTTGTCAAGGACATATTCTTTGTCCTCGTAGCGGGTAATCATCCTGATGTTTCTGATCCACTTATTGAAGTTGGATCCATCAAAGGTGACTTTCCCACACAGACTCATAAGAGTAAAGGAGCCATTAGGATTCGAGCCAGAAGCATTAGTTGAAGACATCTGAAAAGAAGAACAAGTTTAGTTTAGATTTAAGAGAGTCCTTAATAAAACACCCAAATGTAATATTAAGGCTAGGACCCAATCACAATATAATATAACTTAGAAGAGGTATGCCGTAATCTAAGCTATACCATATTTGAAAGGTAGGTGAATGACGATTCACCAATTTCCACCACGAAAACCGAAATATTAAATATTTAGTTTTTATTGGTTTTTAGAAATTCCTAGATTCTTTGAGATCCAATGAACTTTTCAAAGGCATGTTTCGATCTCGGGAGTGCCCTCCAGGTTTTGTGACTGGGATGCCGAGGATCACAAAACGAGGTGTGAAGTAACCATGCAAATCACTTGGTACCCTTAAAGTTTATCACTCAATCGATGTGCCGGTAAACCACACACGCTCCACCGATACTATAATAAACCTTAAGTCACCCTTTACCTACCTTGTTAAGTCCAAGTTAGTGTGCCGGTTAACCACACACGCTCCACCAACGACTCAGACAAAGTGTAAAGTGTAATTTCATGGATTAGCACCTTATTCACATTTTTCCTAAAGTAACTAAGATTGGGAATTTAATAAACATTTAGTTACTTTATATATTCATCATACTTTGAATGAGAATTTATAAGTCCTTGTCTTACCCGTTCGGCTAACGACCCTCCACCAGTCAAGCAAGCGGTGGGTGAGAATATTCACCCATTAAGTCACCATTTTATAGGCAACAACCTTATACCCACCTTATAGACCGGCTTCGTGAATGAGGCGTACTAGCGGTAAGACGACTTGTTCTTATACATATATATATAATTATTAAATTATCATAATATAAGTATAAGGGTTGAATTTTAACTTTTAAAATTCTAGGGGTTGGAACTAAAGTTTTAACTTAACTTTACTTGTTCCAAAACTTGAGGGCAAGTTTTGTAACTTTCAAAACTTTTCATTTCTTGTAACTTATGAGTTTAATAGAGTCATAAAATGAAGACTCTTCATTTTTATAACTCTTGTGTTTTCTTAATGGTTTTTAACTCAAGTGACTCTTGGTTTTCCATAACTTAAGGATAAGTTATGGACTCCATTAAAACACATTATGATCAAGAATTAAACTACCAAATAGGTTACAAATAATTCCTATGATCATCTAAAACATCATAAGAACAAGAACATGAATATGAACATAATCAAAAATTACATAAAACTTTGTAATTTTGATAACTAGTTGTTGTAAATGAATTAGCAAAACATTACACCACCAAAAGCAAGTTTATATTTACTAAAACAGTTTAGGGTAATGTTTCTAATTCATTTTCCAGCAACTGAATCGAAATTCTGCACTCATTCGACCCTACTCGCCGAGTGCATGAACATGACTCGCCGAGTTGGTTGAAGATACACATGGACTCGGCGAGTCCCCCCTATGGACTCGGCGAGTCCGATTGCAGACAGCAAATTTTCGATTTTGTTTTCAACTTTTAAGAACAAATAAGAACAAACAAACCAGGCTCTGATACCACTGATGGGTTTTGAGCATTCTAACACTTCCTAAGTGTACATGCAACCCTAATAACCTTGGATCTATGTTTGTCTAATTTGTCATGCAAAGTTGAATTCCAAGGTTATATTCCTATCTAGCATACATGGGGAACAATTTTAACATAAAGTATAGATAGAATAACTTACCTTGTTGTTGCTTGTGTTCCTTGAAACCTTGTGAGCCTAGCACCTCAAGTGGTGATGCCTCAAATGCTTCACACAACACCAAATACTCTTGGAAGAACTTATGAGAGAATACACACTCTTCAAAATCGGCCAAGCCCCCCTTTTTACTTAGTGTGTAACCGATTTGGGAGGAGATCATATTCCTTATATAGTGTTGACACATCTAGGGTTAAACCCTAATGTGTCATGACTCTTCATTTCCATGACCCATGGGTTTGTAACTCCCATGGAGCATCCATGGAGCATCCTATGGGTGGAACCCAACTTGATGATCCATGGAGCCTTTTAGCCCACTATAAAAGATATGGATGATTTACTTAATCAACCCATATATTTAATTAGTTATCTTTTGATCACTTAATTAATTCTTGATCAAACTAATCAAATAATATTATTAATATATTAGAACTTATAATATATTAATAATCCCCAAGCGTTATTTCTCTCATTTAGTTTATCCAATTGCATGGTGCCATGCAACCCAAATGGACCATGCCGGGTCGGGTCAAGTACATACCAGAAATAGTTATGGACTTAGACACCTTATCCAACATAAGACTCCCTTATCAAACATCCAAGAGATAGTGCGGATTCTAATCAAGACAAACACTTCACACAATTGGCCTTAGTTGGTCTTTGTTTTATCCAAAACATCACAACTTACCAATGTCAAACGTAGAAGAGTAGGAAACTTTTACTCTTACATTTGATAAGTGTTTTTAAACCTTCTTTAAGACATGTCACTCAAATTACAATCTTGGAGTATGACTCTAAGACTTGTATTGGAACGAAGTATGATTCATCTTCTTGATTTAACCATTTCAACAATTCAAGATTCCTCTTCTTAGTCATAAGAATGCACTAAGATTTCCTTAGAGAACTAATTGTGCTATGGTTTCTTAATCATTAAGATGATCACAAAACTGATACTAAAGTACTCTCCCATCTTTTCAGATTTGAGAAACTTTTATCTTTCTGCCTAAGTTGATTCATCTTATTCGCTCTGCCTTACATTGGAACCTTTTCCAATGTCTCAGAGTTACACTTAAGCTTGGAAGTATAATCATATTTACTGAGCTTTAGTAAACTATGATGAATAGTCTCATCGGTTATTTGTGGTGGACTTAACCAGTGCACAAGAATGTGTACTCGATCCCTTAGTCCTTTACTTGACTCACACATCCATGTGAACAAATAGTTAGTCTTAATTTTTCCAATACTTGAAAGTTCTCATTCATCATGCTATACAACTTGCATGATTCCAAGTTCCAGTCCAATTGAAACTTGGGTGATGAGAATCTTTTCTTATTTGGTAAAGTTAGACATTACCACAAATGAAAGAATCAATTTCATATTTCCATTCTTGCTCTTAATGGAATCTTTATAAGCAACAATTTTTCCTCAATTGCCATTTTAAGGATATTTTAAAATAAATAAAATCAAAATGTTCCTTTTATTTTTAAAAACCTTTGCGGAAAAACTTGTCCTTACAATCCATATGAAAACTTGGTGTTATCTATTCCTAAGCAATATCTTATAACTCCTAAGAAGTAGCTCAAGAATCTAATCTTCAAACTACGTGATAGAAATCCATCTACGCGATCAGATTCAGCATATTCCTTCATTAAGTTTCTTCACTTTTCTTTGATTCTTAAAACATCACCATGTGACCCAGTCACATCATATGTCAAGAATCTCAGAATAGAAACTTAGCAGAGTTAGATAGTGGAGTTTACCTGAAGTAGAGTCAAACTGATTGGCTTTAACATCCTTAGGTATGTTTGCAGCTTTGCAACTAACGCCCCTTTCTTTGGCAATATAAACATATGGACCCTTTGATATTGGTACACGGGACTATCTCAGACTTGGCCTTTCTCTTTACCATTTGGTCAACCGAGTTGACTATGGTCGATCCCTTTCCACTGGGAAGAGAGAGCTTTACTATATATCCAATGTCATCATTGTCAATGTCCATAAAGTTTTAGGAAGTTAATCATAGCAAATAGATAAGATCATTAAGGGTCTTGTCATAATCTGTTTCACAGGTGTTCCAAAAGAACTCACTATGTGACTTAGAAAGTAGTTGAACCACCAACTTTCTCAAGACTTTGACACCCAACTCTCCCGGCTTGTCAATGTGTGACTACATCTCCAAGAAGTGATCACACCTAGACCTTGCCTTGCCAGTAGGGCTTGAGTGACCTTGAACTTGTGGGTTAGGGAGAATAATTTGAGGAGGTTAAAGAAGTATTATTTCCAAAGAACATCATCTTCATTTAGGAAACCTTGTTTCAAGAGATTTGGGAAGATCACAGATGTCTAAACTAGACATCTTTTTGGGAGATATTCAAGATAGTTGATCTAAAGTCCTTAATATGACACCCAATATGAAATATTAAGGCTAGGACCCAACAAACTATTTTATAACTTAGAAGAGGGATGCCGTAATCCAAGCTATAAAATATTTGAAGGTAGGTGAATGACGATTCACCAATTTCCACCAAGATAAACGAAATGTATTATTAGGTTTTAATTGGATTTGAAACTCCTAGATCTTTGAGATTCATTGAACTATTCAATGGCATGTTTCAATCTCGAGTGTGACCTTCAGGTTTTGTGACTAGGATGCCGAGTATCACAAAACAAGGTGTGAAGTAACGATGCAAATTACTTGGTACCCTTATGTGTTTACCCCTCAATCGATGTGCCGGTTAACCACACACGCTCCATCAATACTATGATAAACATTAAGTTACCCTTTTCCTACCTTGTTAAATATAAGTTAGTGTGCCGGTTAACCACACATGCTCCACTAACCGACTTAAACAAAGTACAAAGTGTAATTTCATGGATTAGCACCTTATTCACATTTTCCTAAGTAACTAAGATTGGGTATTATTGTAGAAGCAAAATTGTAAAAGTCAAATATTATGTTTTGTATTGTTTCGCATTTTATGTTATTTTACTAAGTCATACTTATGTGTTTCTACGGGAAGCTATTAAATTTAAAAAAAAAAAAAAAAAAAAAAAAAAAAACTAGTTAGGATGTCCGTAGAAGCATGTTGTTGTATGTAGACCAAAAGCCTCAACAAGACTCTATGTGTGAAAAGAAAGCCTTAATGAAATCATCACATGAAAATTTATTCCCAAAAAGGCTTACATTCGCATAAGTCAAAAGAGCTACCTTACTCTTCTCAAATGAGTTAAGAGTTTTCTGTTTTGTCCATTATAACAAGGTACACTTCGATTCTTATCCAATCTTTTTATACCAAACAATTCTTTCAATCCAAATTTTTGAAGAGATTTGTCCTTGAGGTCTTTGATCAAACCAATCAAAACCTAGACAAACATCATAAACCTTAAGGAATTGACGGGGAACTTTGTTCCAGATTTTTACGAAACCTTTGTTTCAGTATCCAAAATGTCGAAACTCCAAATCATATTAAATTCGCATGTGTGGTCTTGATCAAATATTCGCGACCAACAATGTTTGTTACCCAACAAGATCCAGAACAAAATTTTCTTTTGAATATGATTTCTGTGTGAGTTTTATTCGCAAATCCTAGTCATGATAAATATTTTTAAAAGCCAACTTGTCACTGACTACACTGGTCAAACAAGTAATTTCATTTACAATTTCTCACCTTATGTTAAGGATGATATGTAATGAAATTTAAAACCAATCCAAAATGTCTTTTAAAAGAAGCCCTTCGATACTTCTCTAAAAGTATTCAATTGTAATTCACGGGAAACTACACAAGCTGTTCATTATCTCTCTTGATGATTAACGAAGCAACCTTTGCCTGGGGTTTAACTGCATTCATGTCAAATTCAATTTTTGACATCACAGAATTCCAAATTTTTTTTGTTTCTCATCTTATTTTGTTGACACAATGCACACACGAAATCCTTGAGGTTCTGAGTAAAACCAACTCAGACTGATGATTTCGCAAATCTGGCATATAACTTCACTTTATATCCCAAAAGTGAAAGAGCCTTGACTCCATGCGAAGGGTTTTAACGGTTCAGATTCTATAACGGGAAACTTGACAAGCTGTGTACTCAAGATGGTTGGTATTCTATCCGGTTTTCAAGGAGATGTGACAGTTACTTTTTGAAGCATGGTTATCTTTTGTAGTCATGATCCAATTTTCAAGGTGCCACATCGGATAACATTAAATGCATCCCGCTTAAATTTCAAATCAATTTGGGTAAACTATAAAAGGGGGATCACGAACACTATATACGGTTACGCAAACAGAACTCTCACAAACATCCAAAGTTTCAAACTTGATCAAACATCATCTCTTTCAAACCCTAACAATGGCAGCCACTCAGTCCAACACTGATGAAGTTCTTTCTCAATCCCTAATGAAAATCCAAAGCACAAATTATCAAGTTGATCCAAATGTATCTTCTTATCCTGAAGGCTTGAAGATGCTTATCATTGCCCTGAAACGATCACCTCTGTCCACTGCCATGTTTAGTTCCTTCTCCGTTCCGATGACATGGTTATCCTTGGCAGCTTCAACGGCATCATACAATCATACAGCTAATGTGATAACATTCAACTTGATCGACAACAAACGAGTCAAACTTTCCAAGATGTTTGTTGAATTCTTGCAGATTCCAAACAACCCTCCATTTTTCAAACCTATTAACCCTCAAATCATTCACATGTTCAATGAGATGGGTCATCAACCAGAGCTTGAGAATATCAGTGACTTTCGAAAGTCTGGGTTGCCGTGCATATGGAATTTCTTATTTGGAATTTTTCTCAGATGCCTAACAGGAAGATCAGTTGGACTGGATAGAGGACGAATGGAAGTATACGCCATGGTTATGGGCATATACTATGACATAAACATCGATTATGCAACCCAGTTATGGAAGGAATTTGTTAAGAGTCTCGAAAAAACAAATTCTGAAAAAGGGATTTCATGCACAAGGTATTGGAGCTTAATTCTGGAGAAGGTATATGAAAAAGAAGGGATTCCAGTAACGGAGGATGTTGAAGTTGCTGAATTTTCTTTGTATCAATTTCCAAAGGTAGTAGAAGATGATGAGGCTATTTTTACTCATGTGGCTCGCATTCCAGATGCGATGCTTCGCAAGGTATCTCAAACTCACAAGGTCTTGGTGAGATATTTGCGAAAAATTGATCAATCAGTGCAGACTGGAGTATTATTAGATGTTGCTGCTCCGTCAAAGAAGAAGAAGTCCACAAAGAATGATGCGAAAGGTTCATCTTCACAACAAGCTCAAAATGAAGATGTTCAGATTGAAGAAACTTCATCTAAATCAAAGAAAGAAACAATACCTTCCAAGTCTGGGGTATTGAAGAAAATTCGCAAGGCTGACGTGAGCAGTAAAGGGGTTAGTATTTGCAGTATTCCAGCTGTAACACCCAAAGTTTCAAAGGCCAAGAAAGGAAAGAAAAGCCCTAATTTAAGGGTCGACTTGGCGAGTCCAAGGAAGAACTCGACGAGTCCGAGCGGGATCCGAGTCAAGGAATAAGTGACCAACTCGGCGAGTCGCCCAAGGTGACTCGGTGAGTAGGGTCTGTGCGAGGAAAACCCTAAATCCGGGGCTTGGAGCCTATTTAATCGCCCCATTCTTTTTCCTAGTGCTCCTTTACTGTCTCTCACACCCAGAACACCGCACCCTAAGCCCCCATTGTGCTCATTCATGCTTTTGGCCATTTTTGAGTGATTTAAAGGAAGAAGAAGAAGTGAGAATCTTTGAAGCATCAAGGAGTGGCTTTGGATCTGAAGTTTGGGGATCATTTCAGAGCATTTGAAGGTACTAAGTCGTTTCTCTCCTCCGGATTTTCCTTGGTTATGAGTTTTGGGGCTTTTAAGCCATGTTTGAAATCAATCTCGAGCTTAAGGTCCAGATCTGAGGTTGCTACCTCAGATCCATGCTTGTTTTGGTCTTTAATTCCGTAAAGTATCATCCCTTGAGTGGATCATGGAGTCTTTTTGCCTTAAGCCCTAGTTTTTGGCATGTTTTGCTTAGATCTCCTTCTCTACACGTAATGTTTGCAACTTTATGTGTGGAATAGGCTTAGGAAGGGTAGATCTACAGTTTGGAGTCCTTGCATGACTCTAAAATCCTCTGCATGTAAGGAGAGCTGAAGGGACTCGCCAAGTCCTTTGAGTGGACTCGGCGAGTAGCATGAAGTTGTGGAGAAACTCGACGAGTGGGATGAACAACTCGTCAAGTCGTATGAAGATTGCCTTGTACTCGGCGAGTCTGTTCTTGGACTCGGCGAGTCAGGTCGCGAAACCCCAAACCCTTCGAGTTGAGGCTCGAATCAGTGAGTCGGGTGGAGACTCAGTGAGTTGGACAGGTCTGGACTCAGAAATCGGCAGACTCGGCGAGTCATGGACTGACTCGGCGAGTCGAGTCACGAATGGAAGGAATCTGAACATTATGAACTTGGTGAGTCAGTAGGGTGACTCGGCGAGTAGGGTTGACCTGGAAGGTTGACTTTAACCAGGCATTTAACTTTGGACCAGGGTGGACTTGGTTGTCTTTCGGGGGTCAGTTAGACTCAGTGTTGCATTGATATTGGTAGTTTGGGGAGCAAGGGGAGCAGGAGTTCCGTAAGTTGTCGGGCAGCAACTAGTGAGATCATCAGCAAGTTTAGCCAGTGCAGGTGAGTTTCCCTTTGTGTGAATGGGTCTAAGGCCACAATGCCGGCCCATGTAGTTATGAGTAAAAGACTCGAGGGTTAGCCCTAGGCACAGTATGCTAGTATTATTTGCAGGACGAGATCTAGTAATAGCAGGCAGGTGCCAAAGGAATTATTTATATGATAGTTTATACTTGTTGTCTGTGTGATACATATATGTGCCTGGTAGAGAGGTGAGTGTGGGCGAGGTCCCGTATCTCACCAATAGCAAAGTGTGGATGGGGTTCCATATCTCATTAGTAGCAGAATAGGGGCGAGGCCCGAACTAGAACTGGAGTGAGAGTGGGCTAGGCCTGTACCTCATTACCATTAGGAGCGTGGAAGGGGTCCCATGACTCATCAGTAGCAGGACATGGGCGAGGCCCAGGATAGGCGAGGCCTTAGGACAGAACCGGTTGTATGTGTTAGTTATGTGTTGTGAAATGTTTATGTGTTATTATTTGTTGGCGGGCGGGGCCCTGTGACAGGCGAGGCCTAAGTAAAACAAATCTGTATCCGAGCAGGGCTGGAAGCCAGGCGGGGCCTGGAGCGGCGGGGCCGTTATATCGGGCGAGGCCCGAGGTAGGGGGCGAGGCCCAAGATAGCGGGCGTGGCCCAGTATGTGCAGTATGTGGTTATGCATGGTATGTGGTAGGGAGGGGAACTCACTAAGCTTCATGCTTACGGTTTTTAGTTTTGGTTTCAGGTACTTCCGGTAGCGGAGGGAAGAGCTCGGGGTGATCGCATGGCACACACCATAGATTAGACAGCCTGGGAATGTTTACTTTGATAATGAACATGTGCTTTGAAAACTTATATTCATATTATGTTTTAGAATGATGACTTTACTTTAAGTAATGATTTATTAAAAGAAATTTTTGGTCTTAAATTTTGGGTCGTTACACCAGCTCTGGTTTCTCCAGGAAAGAAAAGGCAAAGAGTTGAAGATGTTGCGAAAAACATGCAACCTACTCTCATAAAAAGACGGAAACTGGTGATTCGAAATGAATCATCTAATGAAGAAATAGTTCCAGAAACTCCACCGGTGACATCTAAGGTAAATGTTTCATTACCCATTATCCCTACTTCGCAAATCTCTACCACAATACCACTCACCGAACCACTCGAAATAGTCACTACCAAATCAGTTTCTGAGGAGCTACCTATTTCTGATACGGTTGTCAACGTATCTGATACGGGACACCTATCTCGAGTGTTGAAACCACATTCCTAATTACCTTACCATTTCTTTACAAATTGTTTCAATTCTATCTACAACTCTATCCACCACCTCATCAATTTTTGATCATCCTCTTCAGAACCCATTTACAACACTTTTTCCATCACAATTACCAGAAAATTCTCAACCTTCGCAACCTTTATCTGATAATGAAGCTGAAGGAGGAGCCTTTGGAGGGGGTAATTGAAGACATTCATTTTGATTCAGAGGAGGAGGATATTCTTGATCATATGCTTATGACAGGAAAACAATTTAAAATCCTGAATCATAAGTTGAATGCTATTATTCAGTCGCAAGCTGATTCTGGCAGGATGTCTTCTATCTCAGCAATGGAGGTTGATGTAATGATCAAGGGTGCTGAGAAGCGTATAATGGAGAAGGTTGATCAATCTGATAAGAATAATGAGCTTCACATTCAAGATCAAGGGAGTAATTTTTCTTCAGTGGTCCAGGATTTGAAAACAGTTGCAAAAGAACGTCATGTTCTTTTTGTACAGGATGTGAAGAAAGTTCGGGAGGATGTCAACTATAAGCTTCAAGAGTTCAAAACTGAACTTGCAAAGGAGCTCTAGGATATTCATACTCAAAATGTTGAAGTTCAAAAGCAGATTGACGAGGTTTTTTCAAAAGTGCAAAAGTTTGTTGATGTTCCTATCCTTAAAGCCAATAACGAAGAAACAAAGGAGAAGTTTGATCAGCTTATCAAGTTGGTGACAAAGCCTAAAACGGTGGTTTCGAAATCTTCACCTACACAAATTCTCACTCCTGAGTTCTTGTCTCTAAAGATTAATACTTTAGAACAAGCAATTCAGAAAGCTCTTGCTCCACTCGCCAATTTTACCTCTTTACTACCAAGGGGTGACCCACCTGCTTTCACAGGGGTGCAAGGGGGAGAGAAAAGTTTAAGTAAAGAGGTGGATGCAAAGACAGTGGGAAAAGTTATATCTACCCAACTTAAAACTACTCTTCCCATACTTACGAAGAAAATTTCCTCAACTACAATAACCACAAAACCGATTGCCAAAGGAATATTTATTGGAGAAAAAGAAGGAGGTTCGAGTTCAAAACCTCAAACAGATATGGTGGGAAAAGGAAAAGGGATATTGTACGAAAAATCAAAGGAGGAGAAGAAAGCTGAGGCTGAAGCGGGGATGGAAAGGATGAGGCAAATACAAAGCATCATGAGACAAAGGGCAAGTGATCCTCCCATGATGAACAAAGGAGATCCTGTGAAGCTTTACTCTTACGAAACTATAAAGTCAAAAGTTGTGGGGAGGGAAATGTATGAATTCGAGAAGAAGCCAAAGAGAAGTTATGATATTGCAAATTCAGACAATTGTCAGCTTGATTTTCCAATCAATGAAATGCTCTTCATCAATGCTCAGTACAAGATTAGTGAGAAGTTTGGTAATCCTGATGATTATACACACATGAAAATCCGATTTCATGCTGTTTTAGGGAAGAATCCAGATGAAGTTTGGTCTTTAATGAAGATCAAAAAGACAACAAACAATATGACTTCACTGTAGAAAATTTTCCTCTGATGAACTACAACGATTTGATTCAAGTGGCTCTGATTTTGAAGCATATGGAAGAGAATAAGCTCAAAGGCTCTAAGACTGAAGTGTTCAAGATAGGCTTCGCACATGTTAAGACATACATCGACAATTACTTCGATTGTTTGGCTCTTACAGATGAAGAATCGGCGAATGTGTTGGGAAGAGAAGTGAACGTTCCTTGGGAAATAAACTTTATCCTAGTCAGCATTGTCGAAATATGTTGTTAGGGAAATATGCCTGAAACCTTTCGGTATGGTGTTTTCAGGAAGAGATACAAAGGGGAAACCTAAGAAATTATTGTTTAAAGTCTCAGAGGTGGAAAGATATAATTCTTTGCAATATAGGCACTTTATTGTTCGTATGAACAATTGCAAGAAGAACAATGAAGGAGACAAGAAGGATCTCAAGAAGGTGATTTCCTGGTATGGAGAAGTGCGAAAGACAATTCACTTAGTTGTTCAAAAGCTTATGGACTGAATAGCTTCGACTGTTTACAAAAGGGGAGATTGTAGAAGCAAAATTGTAAAAGTCGAATATTTTGTTTTGTATTGTTTCGTATTTTATGTTATTTTACTAAGTCATATTTGTGCGAAGTGTAATGTTTAGACTTAGTATATTTTTTCTACACTCATGTTCCCTATAAATAGGAATTGGGGTTAGAAGTTGAGGATAACTTTTGCAAACGCAACTATCCTTTCTGCTTATTCTGTAATCAATCTTCATCAATATGAGATCTAATTAATATTTACTCTTCGTGTTCTAACTCTTCGATTACTAAAATCATACTTTGTTTTCTTAAATCTTGATAACAATTCTCTACAATTGGTATCAGAGCTTGGTTTTCACGATCAACGTGACTTTTGAAGAACGATTCTCGGTTTGCCAATATTTTTCGCAATTTGATCAATTTTGGTGAGTCTCTCTCTATGATCTTTCTTAATTTCATTGAATTCGTGCGTTGCGTTTTTGTTTTGTGATCATTTGACTCGTTGGATCAAATTTTTCTTGAAAAATCCCATTGATGATCCAATAAATTTTTCTTTGATCAAGCCCGATCCAATCTCATATTCGTTTGGATGATTTGATTTTAAATTTGTAATAGTTCAATTTGGATCCATAACTTGATCAAAAATTGAGTCCAATTTTGATATACACATTAATGTTCGAAGTCCATGAGACTATTTGAACCAAGTTTCACAATCTGTTACTGTTCATAATTCATACATTGAGCCCAAATGTGTTTGATCTGATATCTTAAAATCAAGGGTCCAATATTTCGTTAGTTTATGATCCAAAAGAATGAGTTCGGTTATTGTTCATCTGATTAGAACCCAATACATTCGATTTCAGCGTCTTAATTTTTTAGCACGCTTCAACTGGTTGTACGTTTGAACTCATACGGATCTGTTCTTGCTTCTTAATCGACTGCATTTGATAATTCTTCTCGTTTTCTCGATAATTTTTTTTTTCTTTCTTTGGATTGATGTCGATTAATGATATGATAAAGTGTTACGGTTTCATATGATTCGTATATGATGAAATCGAATTTATACGAGTCATATCTTAGAAATCGGAAACTGGTTATTTGATTTTGATGAAATTGTTGATCAAGAACACTTGTAATCGATGAAGAACATTTTTTTGAACAAGTTTTGATCCGAAATTTGTTGATTGAATCATCGATTTCTTGTTTGTTGATCTTTGACTTTAAAAAGTCAAACTAAGAAAAAGTCAATGACGATGTTCAATTGATGAATCGCTGAACTGAAAGTTGAAATCAGTTGATTCAAGTTGAACAAAGGCTGTGGATATCGAAATCAAGTTTAATTTGGAGATTAATTTCGAAATTGGTTGGATTTATGTTCTTGTTGACGAACGATGGATAGGAAAGAACTGAGATCGATTTGGTTTGATTTAGTGTAATGATCGATTGGATTTTGGTTTGTTGATTTTCGTAAGTAGATGCGAAGTCTGATGAAATCGATAGATTTTGAGTCGATATAGATTTTGATGGTTTGACTGTCAAAGAAAGAAGTATCGATATAGATTTTGAATCCTTACAAGGTGATGATCGATACTTGTGATTTTGATTGTTGATTTGGAGTCGGGAACTCGATGATGTTTAGCTGTCGTTGTTGAAGAACTGGAAGAACTGGATTCACATTTGTGAATCAAAATTGGGTTCACATATAAAAATGTTTGCATCTGTGATATGGAGGTCAAAAATGTTTGCATCTAAAAAGGGTTTGCATTTGAGATCAGTTTGCATATGAGTGACAAATTGTATTTGCATCTGGATTTCAAACATAAATTCGCATTTGGTGAGAAAAATATGTGGTTAATGGTAAAACAAGATTCGCACATAAGGTTGTAATACTATTCGTATTTGGGAGCAGTTATAAAATCAAAATCAGGTTCGCATTTGTGTGAATGAAGTTCGCATTTGGTTGATTGGGGTTAAAAATGCGAAGGAGATAATGATTCGCATTATATGACAAAATGAAAATGCGAATGGTTGAAGAAAATCATTGTTTTGTGTTCGCATGGGTGTAAGATGCGAAGTCTTTACTGTGAAACATTGGTGAATTGGGGAAGAAAACAGAAGTTTCAAAAAGCATCCCTGCAGTTTCGCATTTTTGGCAACAAATACCCAACTTCGCATATGGGTAATAAAAGCTGAAAAAAAAATGCAGAATTTTCAGTTCTGGTCCCTGCAGTTTGTGCGAATTTACGCTTTATGCACGGTTTCACAAATGGGCTAGAGTTTCGCATATTAAGTTGTTTTGGGCGCAACGACTCACTGCAGAATTTTGAAATTGGCCATTTCTACCCATTTTTGAGAAATTTTGTCAAAGGCAATCTGTGAACGACAATAAAAATTGAATATTTTTTGATTTTCCGAATTAAAGCTCAATGTTCATGCTACATGTTAAGGGGGAATTTTAACATGAAAAATTCCGAATAGAGCACGTTCTTTTGTCCTTGGAGTTTTATAATCGAAATTTGATTATAAAAAGGGGGAGAAGTTTTATATGGAAATTCGAACTTGAATTTTTCATATTACACGGATTTGAAGACTGAAGTTATCTTGGAGTTTTGAAGCTATGAGATGATGCAATTGGATGTTCGGAAGTGATGTGTTTGAAATGGGTTTGGAATTATTGAAGATTTTTGGGGTATGTTTTTATGCGCAACTTTGGGTGATTATTTGGAGTTTGGAATACTCTTGATCATTCGTTGCTGCTCGGATTGTATGGTCTCACATCCTGGAGCCCAAATTGAAGAGTCATGGAAGAATTGAAGATTGAAATTCGTTTCGACATGTGTCACCTTCGAAGCTCGAACTGCGTAGTGCTTGATTTTGGAAGATTTGAAGTGGGTCATGCATTCCTAACTTTGAGGGGGAGAATGTTGGGGTGCAAAGTTATTCATTCATGACTTTGTAAATGTTTGACTTGTGTAGACCCACTTGCATGTGGAGTATTTGCCTTTTGACTCATGAGAGATAGAGAGTGAGAGAGAGACATGTAAACACCTCTATATAAGGTGGGTTTGTCCACTTGTAGAGGTGTGCTTTGAGAGATGTAGAAGTGAGTGTGTAAGTGTGTGTTAATTATGTAGTCTAGATCTAGATCCTTTTTGTAACACCATATACATTCAATATATCTCTTAAACACCCAAATCACCATGTTCAATTGTGCAAACTTTAATTCCGCATGCCAAACCATGTTCTTTGTCACTACAATTATTAAGAGTTTAGTTACTTAGTATGTATCATTAATACTTTTAATGAACGGAGAATTATAGTCCTGTCAAACCCGTTCGGCTAACGACCCTCCACCGGTCAAGGAAGCGGTGGGTGAGAGTAGACACCCA